>NC_056730.1:670707825-670807825 GCF_019279795.1 Protopterus annectens | reverse complement strand
TTCTTTATGAGGAGTATGACATTGGTAATACCAATAGATGTGAGTATTTACTGACTGCATTCCCCAGAGTCCACAACTGATTTACCAAGGACACCAACTGTCTGGTGAACACACAAAACATGACAGGCAGACATGTGGCCAGTCTGTGGACAGTGTGCCAGTGGAGAGGTATGTCAGAGAAATATCTCTGTGAGTCGAGACATCACACACTAAATGCATGTCCACACAAACACTGTCAATCTATCAATCCAATAACAGCACTGATGACAGAATCTGTTCACAAATCTGGGGTATGTCCACATGTTGGTTGGCTGTCTCCACATGTCCTGTCCTGTGTCGTATTGCCACCCACTGTATGTGAATCTGTAGGCCACCACCTCTGTAATGTCCCTCACACAGGCAAGTAAATGGGGCAAGGGCCACTTTAAGGAATGTCCCATATGTCGTAACTAGTAGCAGTGACCAGGCCCACAGCACAATACAATGTAGGCACCTACACAATGGTATGGCAGTACCAATACTTGACATCTGCACATCTATACAGAGGACAGACAGAAAGTCAATTGCCAATAGGTTATGCATTAGGATGAATGTTTTGAAAGATACACGTCTGAAACTGAAAGGTATGCTATTACTACATGACAGCAGTCCTCGATGACATGTCCAAATAACATAGTAGACTACAGTTAATATCAACATATCAGATCAATATCCAATAGCAGATACATAACAACATACAGCTCAAACACCAAGAACAAGATAGTCAGTACTCAGAGTCCAGATTTGCATGCAGGGGTGTATGGTTCCAGTACTACAATCTGCAACCTACTCTTACTTGAAAAGGCACTGTTAAAAGTACTTACATAATGATACCATATGTGTTTAAGTATTTCTGTCAACCAGTGCACTGTAGCTGGTGTACCATGCAAGTATGACTGCATATAACCTGGGATACTACCCATGTATGAAACAAATACAAAGAGAAAAGATTGTGGTATTATTAGTGTCCCATACAGTATACTCACACCCCTTGCTACTGTAATGACAGCATATAGAAGTATATTATGTAGAGGGAAATAAGTACACTTATTAAAGAATTCATTACCCTGCTATTTTATCAGATGGGAATGTGATCACTGTTTACCACTGGTAAGTTATGCTTAGAAAGTGTCAGCATTGCTTAAATGTAAATGCTAAGCAGATTTGTGTACTGTAAGTGAAGCCTACATGGTCTAAGTGCTTATTCGCTTAACTGTATGTTAGCACCACTTACTATTGTGCAGGCCCTTACAGACACACTCGAAGCTGCCTTAATCACTCTGTATCCAACAGTCCAACACACTCAAAACTGCCTTAATTACTCTGTATTCAACAGTCCTTTTTCTGCTTAGCAGCAAAGTTAACAGCACTTGCAGGCTTGAACCCAGGACTCTCCACACTATAGATTATGCAATTTGCCAGTAAGTCACCTCAGCTTTATTGATTAAGGATGTTTTGTCAAACTTACTCTTCTTTATAACCAGTTTACAATAGGGAAAAGACAAATGTGCAATTAGGAAGGACTGGTATCTATAAATATATATATATATATATATATATATATATATATATATATATATGAATAGAAGCACACATAGAGAGAGGGTGAGATATGTACGGAGAGCCATATATGTGTACAACAATATCTAGATTTATTACCAATAAATATTGAGGTGTACATATATATATATATATATATATATATATATATATATATATATATATATATATATATACATATACATACAAATATATATATATATATATATATATATATATATATATATATATATATATATATATATATATATATATATATATATATATATATATATATATATATATATATATATATGTTCATAGGTTCATAGGTAGGTACTAGGCTATTGGCCCTAGGGCCTATATAAGCCTAGCCAAAGGTACTCTGGCTTTTGCAACCCAAGAAAATTATTTTCCTGTGCCACTGTCGAGCAGAGCCACAGAAGTGATCCCCGGGGTGAATTTCCTATCTCCCATCCAATCATCAAGATTTTTCTTGAAGAGTGCTAATGAGGAGCTTTGTTTGATATAGTTAGGTAGTCTGTTCCAGAGTATGGGAAGTCTCTGGGACAGGAATCTATCCCTCCAGCATGTTCTGTTTATTGTGGTAATGAGGTTTAGGTCCCTAGAGGGTGTAGCTCATAGGGATTGGGATTTCTTTAAGTGGAGCATGTCTAAAAGCTCTGGGTTTGACATAGCTTTGTGTGTTAGGCAGAGATCGCCTCTGAGTAGGCGATATGCAATGGAGTAAAGCTGCAGTTTTTTGAGACGGTCTTCATAGGGCATCTCTTTGAGGCCGGTAATCCTCTTTGTGAGGTATTTCTGTGGCCTTTCCAGTTGTTGTAGATGTCTTGTGAGGTACATACCAAAAGGGGCATTGTACTCTATAATGGGTCTAATGAGTGACGAGTAGAGGGGAACAATGACCTCTTTTTTCCTGGATGAGAAACCTTTTGTGATGAGGTGTGCCACGTAGGATTTCCTGACTACTGTGGTGATGTGATTATCAAAGGAAAGACTACTGTCCACCTATGTCCCAAGGTCTTTTCTCACACTTCTGGTGTTAAGTAGACTACCACCTATGTGGTAGTTCATGGGTACTGAGTTTTTACCAAAAGGGATGACAATGCACTTTTTGGCATTGAGCTTGAGGCCATGGCTTTGACACCAGGCATCTGTCTCAGTGAGGCCCTTTTGTAGGATGTCCACATCTTTTGGAGTTTTGATTATGGCTCCTAGTTTGCTATCGTCTGCGAACTTCATTAGCCAAAGGCCTTCTGTGTTGGCCTGTACTTCAGAGAAGTAGATACCAAACAGGAGAGGACCCAGGACTGAACCCTGTGGTACTCCACTTGTCACTGGTCTGAAGTTGGATTTGGAGTCTGCTACTTTCACAGTGTGGGTTCTGTCAGTGAGCCAGTTGGCAACCCATCTTGTGACATAGGGATTTATACCTGGTTTAGTGAGTTTTTCTATAATTCCAGAGTGGGGGATGGTGTTGAAAGCCTTGGCAAGATCTAGATAGGCTGTGTGAACCACCTTACCCTCATCTATGGCTTTGGTGACTGCTTCAAAGAAGTCTATTAGATTTAGGAGACATGATCTGCCTTTTACAAACCCGAACTGGGTGGGGTCCTGAGTTTGGAGATTACTAATGTCATTGTTTATAAGTTCCATGATGATACGTTCCATAGCCTTGCAGACCAGGCTCGTTAGGCTAATGGGGCGGTAGTTACCAGGGTCTGTGGTGGCTCCCCCTTTGTGGAGTGGGATAACTGTCGCTTTGCACCATTCAGTGGGCACATAGCCTGAGGTGAGGCTATGATTGAACATGGTACTTAGGTGGGGTGCCAGTTCATTCTGTAGTTCATGTAGAACACAGTCTGGGATGTCGTCAGGTCCCATGGATGCTGTGTTCTTGGCTTTGGATAGTGTGTTTTTTACCTGTGCATACAGGAACTTTGCATTCTTCTGGTATAGAGGTGGGTCTTTTAGGGGATGACAGGGGGGTAAAGTTAGCACTGAACCTATCTGCCAGGATGTTGGCAATATCAGTTGGTTCTGTATATTTAGTGCCATTGTGCTGTAACTCAGAGATCTGAGTGTTGCCATTGAGATTCTTGACATAGCTACAGAATGCTTTGCGGTTGTCTTTAGAGTCAGTGGCAATTTTGTTTTCATAACTAGCTTTGGAGGATTTTATGAGGGATCTCAGCTTCTTACTGAGGCTGACCAGAGAGTTTCTCCAATCATGGGATTTTACTCTTTTTTGCAACAGTTTCTTTCTTCTGTTGTAGAGTTTATTTATGGCAGGGGAACACCAAATTGGATTCCTTATTTTGGAGGATAGCATCTTGGTTCTGTTAGGGATTGCACGATCCATGCACTTGTGTAAGTGCTTATAAAGTGCATTTGTGTAGGATTCAGCAGTCATACCTCTATTGTCCGTTTTTTATATATATATACATATCCCAGTTCTTTTTAATAATATCAACTACTTCATAACTGTTAATGTTGTAAGTTAAAATGAGTCTAGGTAACAAACACCAGTTGTCACCCTAACTTTCAAAAAAGATCTGTTGTTAAGGGACAACTGGTGAGGGCAGCCCGTATTGTAAGTCTAGATTCTGACTTTAGGGTTGAATGTGAACTTTTGAAAACTATGTTCACACTAAGGGGATACCCCTCCTCCTTCTTGGAAGACATAATTGAGGAAGTCTCACATAAGAGACAAATGGGTGTATTTAAACCCATATTAAGTGGGAAGTCTGAGTTATTAGTTAACAATGTAGAAGGGAATTTGGGGAGTACAATTACAGTTACCACAAATGGGTCTAACAATGGTTTAGTGCAATCTACTTTGGAAAAGGACAATTACCCTAGACTCATTTTAACTTACAACATTAACAGTTATGAAGTAGTTGATATTATTAAAAAGAACTGGGATATTTTTAAAACCAATTCATGCCTTTATAACAAAGTAGGTCCTAGGCCCGAAATTACATTTAGGAGAGGAAGCAACTTGAAAAATTTATTAGAAAGACCTTTATGCCACTTTGTAAAAACACCTGGCACTTTCAAATGTCAGAGTTGTAGCAGATGTAGTAGTATACTTGAGACTAATAAGTTTACTATAAATGGAAGAACACATAAAATAAAACATAGGACAAACTGTAACACCCGTATGGTGGTTTATTTGGCACTTTGTCAACAATGTCCTGGATTCTACGTAGGTAAGACCGAACGTAGACTCCAGGACCGAGTGTACGAGCACCTTTATGCTATTAAGAAAAACAAACAGGAGAACGCGTTAGCTAAACATATTTCTGTATTTACAGACCACCACTTTAAATTTTTAATTATTGACCAAGTCTTTGACATTCAGCAAGGGGCTCCATTACCTTTGCTACTTGAGGAGAAAGAATTGAAATAGCAAATAAAATTGAACTCTTACTCATTCCCAGGCCTTAATGACCTATGTTCAATTAGTTGTTTGCTAAAACTTAGAAGTTTAAGACGTTAGGATTATTTTCCCAGTTAATGTAAAACTGCGAGTACAAATTTTGGTATATTTAGCAGTATAGTACTACTACCATTACCACTTGCTTTTTGTATAATTCTTGAAAAATTTGTAATGAAGCATTGTAAGTTATGTCTTATTACATTATTCCATATATATATACATTTGTCTTTTACATATTTTTTATACTTTTATACTATTTATTTTATTTATGAGATGTACTACATACTTGACTGTTTACTAATTTTTATGTTTAATCATACACAGCAAAGGTTTATACCACTTGCTATTACTTGGAGAATATGCCTTTAAGGGTTAATTAGTGATGACTGTTTTTAATTACTAGAAGTAAAAGCACTTATTTAAGGGGATTGTACTTTTTTAATTTGTTCTGAGGAAGTCATCCTACTTGGTTGACGAAAAGCGCTTAAACCTATTGTGTAATAAAAGTGTTCGTGTTCATGACAGTACTTTTGCGACTTTTTGGTGATTCCAGTATTGGTGTAAGTGTCCGTGTTCGGGCTGAGTGCTTAATTTACGTTGTTTCCCAGTATTTGTGCAAGTTTGGTTATCACCACTGGGTTGCCAAGTACTGGCTAAGTGTCTTGCCACCCCTATGGTACCTTATTAGGCAGTGTTCCTAATGTTATTACCACCATAACAGCTGCACATGTATGCAGTCTGAAGGTCATGCTGCTCAAAAGTGGACATCTGACTGTCAGGATGCAGTCACTCATAGCAGTTTTTGGAGTGGAGGACACATGTCTGCTGTAATGGAGAGGTGGTTCACAGCAGCAGACAGCAGACCTGCAATATCAAGCTATGATGCATTCCACAGCTGTCAGCCCCCAAACATGGACCACACCACACCTCCACAGGTGTTGTTGTCTACATATTCATTATGGATAGGAATACCTCCAGACTTGTATCCCATCATATTGCATTGGAGATACTTCCAATAAAACTGCCTTGGGGTAGCAGTGCAATCCAGACCATAGCCTGGTATGGGTCCACATCTATGTCCCTAGACTGCCAATGCACATTCCTCAATACCCTGCCATCTCTGATTGTCTAATGTAATACTGACATAGTATGAGTCTTCAACTACCCCTCCATCACCTGGAGAATGTAGCCAATTGCCAGTACAGTGGCCCAACACTTCTGGGATTCATCATTTCCATTGCCCTAGACCAGCTCATACTGACCCCTGGTAGAGGATGCAACAACCTTGACCTGTCTAGATCACTGAAATAGGGGACCATTGCTCATCCCCAGATGTCAATCCCTGCATGGTGAGTTCACACAGGCTGTAATCAACATGGAACTCAACATATCAGCCACACCCCCCACAAAGAAAAACACCTGGCAAAAACTCTCCACAGCTGGCTTTGCAGCCATGAACAGGGTGGATATATTCACTGCACACATGGCAATGGGGTGTAGCTGTATGACTGTGGAATCATACACATAGGCACTGTACAAACAGGTACATGAATGCATAGTATCAGCCAGAGTCAAAAGAACCCAGAGAATGTCCTCCAAACACTGGAAGACAATGTGATGGTCCCCTGCCATTACTAAAGTGTACATCAGAAGGAGGACACTGTTGCAGGGGAAAGGTTCTGTCCAATGACTGTTGAACTCCCTTATTAGCCTCAAACACAACTTTGGATCCCTCATGGAGTCCTCAACAGTCATCTATGGCAGCAGAGATGCAGCAGACACTGATGACAGTCACAACAGCCTTGATAGTTACATCAACAACCTCCACAGCATTAAACACAAGTGCTGTGAGGTACTGCACAAAGCTAATACCTATCCTGAGACAACAAATATTGGCCACAGTCTTGGCAACACATTCAGTGCCAGCTTTACCCCTCTCGCCCCCCACAAGTGAAGTGCTGAGTGAATGTGTTCTCACATGCTGTATCCAATTTTTGTTCTAGGCACCTGTGTGTCACAAGGATGTGGCCCTGCAGCAAGGCCACAGGGTATGGCAGTGTGGTGACACATCCACCATGTAATAGGCAGGGTACAGTATGTGCATGGTAATTTTTGGTCTGTTACACAGGGATTGCATATGCCTCACAGATTATAGGGCTGAGGGCTGTACATAGGTACATGTTGATGTACAACATCCATTGTAGAATGGAGAATGGTACATCTTCTGGTTTGGACACACCTCCGATTGCTAATAACCACAGCCACAGGGGATATTCATCAACCAAACACACTGGGATTACTATTCACACACACACACACACACACACACACACACACACACACACACACACACACACACACACGCACACACACACACGCACACACACACACGCACACACACACACACACACACACACACACACACACACACACACACACACACACACACACACACACACACACACATTTGCCAGTACTGAGATCCATAGGTTCATTGCTTCATAGGTGTGTAGTATGTTAATGGTCCTGAAGGCTCTACAAGCCTAGCCCAAGGGAATACAATAGTCCCCAGTATGTCTCAGGAGTATAGTCACTGGAGTGGTCCCTAGGGATGGGTATTGTGTTCCCCATCCACTCATCCAGGTTTCTATTGCGGGTGACCAGTGATGTGCACTGCTTCCTATGTATGTGATGTATATTCCATAACATGGACAGTGTCTAGGTTGTGCACATGTCCCACATGTATGTTCTTTGATGTGTGGAAGTCTGCTTGAGGCTTCTTTGGCATGTTATGTAGACAGATTGGTATCTTCTGATGTATCATTCCTGACCTCATTTGCTAAGACCTGGCTATGTAACTGAGGTAGTAATTGCACCTACATTGACAGCATTATGCTGGTATTCAGTGGAGTTAGTGGTGCCTGTCCATACAGGGCATGTGTATAAGGCATGGTATTCCTTTTGTGGGGTACATTTGCAGACTTTACAGTTGTTGCTGGCATCCAGTGGGGAACATGGCAAAAGGGCCACTGTACACATTGATTGGGCTACTGAGGAGATGGAACAGGGTGCCATGCCCTTTTACTTGCTGGATAACACACACTCAGTCAGGAGATGTAACACATCAAAGTACTTTCTGATGTCAGAGGCACTGTTGTGGTCAACAGGCATGTAGTCCACTGCAATAACACCATGGGTACTATCTGAGAGGCAATATGCAGGGGAACTGCCAATATAGTGGTTGTTGCCCAGCCAAGTGTGTTTGTGTATAATACTTGGGTGAAAAGTGGTCTCTGAATAATAGAAGGGTAGCCTATATTATTCACTAATCAATACTGTCACATTTAGGTCTGTGGATTGTCTACATCAACCTATATGGTGTTTGACAACTGTTAGCCTTGTAATGTGGACATTGTGACATATACTAGGTCCTCCACATAATAATTTAGCAAAACCCACTCCCCAATGCAGCCTGTTATTACACAGTCACACCAACCCCCACACGGGATACTGATGACAGACACAAACCCCTACCTAGCTATGCATTGCTACTACAGTGTACCAAATGTATCATATGTGCCACGAAGCTTATAGGATAGATGTTGTCCCAAGGTACTTCTAAGGTGAGGAACATCACCAGCCCTTGTAAATACTGTATTAGGTGATGTAGTGGGTGAGAGATTCCAAAAAATAATTTACCGTACACAAACACTTGCCAGGGATGTGGGTCAAACCCATACCTCTATAGTCATTGCTACTAAATTGCTCTGCATTTATCACATGCACCGTGGAGCTTATACATTGGAGAGCTGTGCAAAGGTATCTTTGGAGGTGAGTGACATCAGCAGCAATGATAAAGAAGGGGTAAGGAAAGAGTTGTAAATGTGAATGACCACAAAATCAGGTCTCTACAAGGATATGCACACTATCTTACACAAACACCCACATTTACACAGTTGCCAAGATCAAGACTGGAACACCTACCTAACTAGTTTGTGATACTATGTCGTTATTGCAAGTGCCACAGTGCTCATATGTTGGAAACTTGTCCAAAGGTATCTTTGAAGGTGAGTCAGATCAGCAGCAGTGCTAAAGGAGCGGTAAGGGAAGTGTTGTAAGTGTGAATGACCACAAAATCAGGTCTCTACAAGGATACACACACTGTCTCACATTTACACTGTCACCAGAATTAAGACTGGAACTCCTACCTGACTAGTTTGCTACACTACAGTATTGCACAGTTATTACAAGCACCATGGAGGTTATATGCTGGGGAGCTGTCCAAAGGTATCTTTGAAGGTGAGTGACATCAGCCGCAGTGCTGAAGGAGGGTACGGGAGATTTAGTGAGTGTGAATGGCCTCAACCACAATCATCTAGAAACACACACACACATTCACACACAACTTTACATTTGATAGGACTGAGATTACAGCTGCTACATGTATACCTATTTGTACTGTAGTGTTACACAGTTATCACAAGCACCACTGACACTATAGGGCTGAGGGCTAACCGAAGGTATTTCTACAGTGAATGACATCAGCACATCATGTGATATAGGCCAATGGGATGCGTAGTGGGTGGGACAGGCCTCATAATGGGATTCTCTCTGTCGCTGTCTGTCTTTCTCTTCCCCACGTCTCTGTGTGTGTATTTTTGACATATTATATTATGCTGGTCTTAGATATGTGTGTGTGTGTGTTCCTATCCAATATGTGTGTATGTGAAGTATCAATGGTGTACAATTAGGTGTATGTGCACAGAAAGCTGCGAATAACCGATATCTGTAGTCCACTGTCTTGTGAGACATGGGCTTCATTTCTCTAAGTGTAGGAGCATGCCCAGTATGACCTTCTGTATTGATTGTGTGCATCCATTCCAGGGAGGGTTGGACTCCAGTTCAGGGTTTTGTGTGCTACAGCTACACCTAGCAAACTGTTTCTGCAGGATATCTATAGATAGGTTGCCAATATGGAGACACAATGGGCTTAACATACAGGTATACCTCACAACTATACAGAATTACTCGTTTTTTACCGAGTTTTTGGGGTCCAAATAATGGGGTGCCCCTTAATTTCCGAATTTCCCTGCATTTTATTTCAACTTTTTATTTTCGGGTATTTTGAGCTGACATCATCATGTGCGGAATGACGTCAGCTCCGTGAAACAGCCTGTCAGAATTTAGCTAGCTCATTGCATCTGGCCAGGAGCGGAAATTATTATGATGCCTAATAGGGAATTACTGAGTCTGCTGCAATGGAGAGTTACAGGTCCATCTGCATTACAAGGGAGAATGGAATTGCTGAGTCTGCAATGGAGGTTAGGTTACCTGCAAGCTGCTACAGGTCCCGATTATGCTGCTACGAGGGAATGCAATTGCTGAGTTGTCTGTTCATGCTGCCATTTTCTTTTATTGAAGTAGGTCCATTCTCTTTTATTGAATGTGGGAACAGGTTCATTCATGCTGTCGTTTTCTTTTATTGAATGTAGGAAGAGGTCCGTTCATGCTGCTGTTTTTTTTTTATTGGTGTGTGTGTGTGTTCTCTTTTATTGAATGTAGGAACAGTGGAGCACCAAATCAAGATGCCAAGAATAATCTACACTGTTTATTTAAAATACAAGTTAGTTAAGTGGTTTTATCCAATTTAATGGACTTCATCAGAACTAAAATAAACCTTACAAACTGCGCTAGTTTTTGTTCATTGGTTTTACATTGTGGTTACTAGGTCATCCCCGGTTTGAATTCGAGTGGGAGATGAAAGTTTTACCATAACACCAGGCACCTTAATCTGTGAGTTGACACAATTGGTTGCTTTGTTGATTCAGTCACTGGCTTCTTTTTCTACTGACACTAAAGGGACCAGCTGAAGTTTTAAGTCTTCCAGGTAAAGAGGAAGCCTTGATGCAAGTGACGGCACTTGATATCAAATTGTAGGGATTGTTTGCAATTGCTTCTACAAATCTACTTTCTTGAAGTGCCGAAGGCACACTGAATGTTTTTTGTGGCCTCAAAGACTGTAAACATTTGCTATTAAAATACGAAGCATTGCATTTAGATAATTATATTTGAGGGAATGCATTAATTCGAAAATAGTTCCTAAAGGGTTAGTATACACTAATAATGTAGAGTTTGGAACTGACTTTTATTTAGAACTTATTCAAATGTTTGACAGTTGGGGTTTGAATTGATGTGGTCTATAATTTTACACAAGGAATATCTTATGCGAACTGTATTGGTGGAAATTGAGGGTATTAATAAGAAATTATAAAATGATTTGCTTTATACTATGTATGAATAGAAGCAAACCATGTATGGCAGGAAGCAGTGTTTTTTTAAACAAATAGTGTTGTGGGAAACAAAAAAGCAAATAAACAAAAAAATCCACAAAGTCGGGGAGTTCTTTTGTTTGTTTAGCAAACAGTTTTTATCAGCTCATTGCTTTACTCATCTGCATTAAATATTAGACAAACGGTTGCAGCCCATCCTACAAAACTGTGTACTGACATTGACAAGACTGTAATTCTGAATGATTTAAAAAAAAATTAAAGATAGTGTGGCAGTTGGCATGCAGCGTTAAGATTTTTGCCTTAAGGTTCAGGGTTTGAGTATGTACATGTTACTTAACTATAGTGTGCATTAACTGGTGCATTTGACACACACACACACACACACACACACACACACACACACACACACACACACACACACACACACACACACACACACACACACTCACTTGGAGAAAACATGCTACAAGATCCTGGAGGAAAGAAATCTTGCACATTTCATTAAAATTCACTTGTAGCTCTAAAGGAATTGCTGATGTTTTTTCCATCTATTCAGCAAAACTCAAATCTCTTTTGATGTTATTTTCCAAAATGGAAATATGTATACGTTGAAGGTCCAATGCTGCTCAGCAAAGTGGGTATGATGCCCCAAGTGAATATACCTGGTGGCTAGAGGTACCCAGACTCAAACCCTGTACCTTGGGTGAAGGTAACAAGAGCCTAAAGTCCCTACCCACCACCACTTTGAAATTTATGCCTCATATTTTTGCTCTGTTCCTCATAAAATCTGTGGTTTTGTGGCAAGTCAGTGAATGATTGAATTCACTTAATGACAAGCATTTGAATTTCAGACCTCATATTCTTCAGAAAATAAATGGTAACACAAAACCTTTTATTCTAGCAATCTTCTAAGTTTATAAGATAGATATTTAAAATGTGTCCCTATTTTTGGGACTGTATTCCCCCATTATTGGCTTTGTCCATGTTTTTTGTGCTGAGAGGTTGAGAGCTATGGTGAGAAGTGAGAACTGAATTCACTAAATGATAGCCATTTAAGTTTCAGTCTTCCTAGCTTTCAGAAAACTGCTGATGTGGCATAGTGGTATGTTGTTCTGACTGTTTTGCACAGGGTCCTGGGACCAAGACTTGGCAGTGAAATGTGTGGTGGCAATGCAACATTGTATTCTAGCAACTTTCCAAAATAAAACAAGCAATGTTTAAAATGTGTCCCTGTTTTCTGCTGTTTTGCCTGCCCCCCCAATAAATTTTGGCTTTTTCCAGATTTCTTGTACTGCAAAGTTGAGAGATACAGTTGAGTGTCGAGTGGATTTTACAAGGTGCACAGCTGAGAGCTTCAGGGGAAGAGAAGTTTAGTGTTGCTTATGCAGGGTCTGCTTGAATTGTTAATAGCATAACAGGTTAAATGCTTGCTTTTGATGCAGAAGGCTGTGGGTTCTACTCCCACAGTATGTAGATGCATTGCTGATTCTGTACTATGTTGTTGTACCTTTTTAATGCTAAGTCTATGTACAAATAAAATCCAAATAATCATTGTAGAAGTAATGCAGTATGCACATTAGTGTTTATGGTAAATGGGGTGAAATAGCCAGGTAATGGGACATTGGAATGGCTGCAGTCTGCAGGGGGACTCTGGTGCCTTATTTTTGTTGTCTGTTCTTCAGTTTGCATTTGAAAGTTGGTATCACACAGTTCCAATGGAGTGGGCGGGGTTATGTAATTATGTATGCAAAGTTTATGTTAATCGGCAAACAGATTTGTATCTATTTTTTATGGGCCTTGTCCAGATTTTCAAGTGTTTCCAGGTTGAGAGGTATGCATACAGGGGATCCTGTAACTATTGCTGTCTGTGCTGCTTGCGTGACATGTTTGGTTGTAGCATAGATTTTCTGACATGTGTACTGATTTACACTGTGATGTGTCATGTCATCAACTATTGACAGTTATCATTCTTTGCTTACAGTTATTTACCAGGAAATATAAGATGAATGAAGCTGAGACCAATATTCTGAGGCGTATAGATTACACATTCTGGTGCACACCTGCCATTGTGCGGGGTAGCTACAGACAACAGACTGCTACTTATGTGTAAATGGTGCAGCACCTTGTTAGTATGCTGTCTGGGGTAGCCCTCCTTGTGTTTTTTCAACTTCACAGAATGGCCATATCCTGCTGGGGCCATACCTCTCAGCTGCAGAGATACACCTAGGTTATCCAGAGGCAGAACTCATATATCTGGTCATTTTGCCTTCACATTGTGGTTTACAAGTGGTTTTGTGTCTATTCATTCATGGGTTTACAGTCAGGAGTAGTATGGACAGACATTAGAGTTTCAGACTTCAGACACTCCATGACATCCATGCTTTTACACCCCCCCTCTGTTATTCTCCCCTCCACCTAACATTATGCAAGCAATATCTCAGAGGTATCTCTATAGTTGGGCCTTTATCCCAGTTGCATTTATGGCATGATCCACAGTCCTTGCAGTTGGACATGGGGAGGCATGCTACTAGCATTTGTCAACATGGCCTTGCATTTGTTTTCTGTTTACTGTTAGGTTGTTAGTTGGGACCCCCTGACATTCCATACATTGGCACTATGGGTGAGGCATGGGCCTTTGCCAGAGGACTGTAGGCCATTTGAGAGTGCTGCAGGCCATCTGTTACTGCATTTCTACATGGGATTGTGTGTGGGGGTGCACACCTGCAGATTTTAACATTTGAAATGACTGTACTGGTATGGTTACTCTGTTGGCTTCCATTTCATATTGTATTCTGACCTATCATGCAGACAGGAGGCATATCAGTAGAGTACACATGTTAGATTTTAATGGCATATATTTCAGTTTCAGACTTCTTACCCTTCAGAACAAGAATGCAACTGCCAGACCTGTTGTAGTATGTTTGTGTAGGTCTGGTGGGGGCTGTTCACCATTGCCATCATTTGGGGGCCTCAGCCCAGCCTTTCTTCACGGTCATCTATACCTGTCCTGCTGGGTGAGGCTGATGGTGGCTATGTGACCCTCATCGACATCCATGTGTGTGACCTATTGAAACCCAGTTCTTTGGGCCATCACATGTACTGCAGTGAGGGTTGTCACCTTGTGTAGTGCTGCCTAGTATGTTGACACTGGTATTTGTTATGAATTCCCTGCTGTCCAATATAGCTGTCTGCTGCTATCTCATTCAGCCATCCAATTCCTTTACATGCTTGCATCCATATCATACATACAAATATGAGAACATACTACTCCATTCAGTAATTGATAGGAAGAGTGACTTACCTTGTTGCTGAGCCAGTATTGAGGACAGTGCTGAAGGGCTGACTATGTTGGATGCACATAGTACACTCCTTGTACATGGTATAACTCAGATAGTGTCATGTTTGGCATCCCTTTTACTGTATTGGCAAGTCAGAGAGAGGTATCAGTCCCTGGGTCCCTACAGTGTCAGTTTGTGTGCTATGCATTGCCTCTTTGCCAAGACCTGGGCATACTGTGCACACCTACTTCTGCCTACGGGAACAGCCTCAGGATGTTCCCATCCAAGTCACTCTGTGCCTGTGCTGGGCTTGGCAATGGTGGGGGGCTGTGTAGCCCTGCCCCATATTGTTCCTGCTGTAGCTGTTTCTGCAGGATCACATTGTGTAGCATGGCACATGCTATGAACATTTGTGTACATGTAGCTGGAGAGTACTGCAAGGCTCCACTGGATATGTCAAGGCAGTGAACCGTGACTTGAGCATCCCAAACACATGCTCTACAATGATCCTGGTTTGTACGTGTGCCTCATTATGGTGTTCTTGTTTCGGTGTGTGTGCATTTCTGATGGGTGTCATCAGCCACAGCTCCAGTGCATAGCCAGCATCCCCCACTAGATGGCCATATGGGATGTCCACCCTGGCAAACACCTGATACAGCTGTGAGTCATGCCAGATGTGGGAGTTGTGATAGCTTCCAGGGTTGCCAGCAGATACATTCATGATAATGCCCTGGGCATCACACACAACTTGGCAGCTGATGGAGGGGAAGTCCTTGCAGTTTAGGTAGACCCTGTCCCACTCACCGGGTGGTGCTTAAAACACACTAATACTTCTGCTGTCATCTTCCCTCTCTGTAAAGTGTGCTCACTCTGTTTAAATGTCTTGGGCTGCAGGTGCACCCCCCCCCCCTCCAAACTTGAATAAGTACTATTGCTGAAGTGCAATTCCAGTGCAAATATTACAAAGGCTTCTCTGCAAGCACGGCTTTTCTTCATATTAAACACAATCTGTTTAAATGTCTTGGGCTGCAGGTGCACCACCCCCACCCTCCAAACTTGAATAAGTACTATTGTTGAAGTGCAATTCCAGTGAAAATATTACAAAGGCTTCTCTTCAAGCACAGCTTTTCTTCAAATTAAACGCAATGTATGTCTTAACTTTCAACATAAGGACTTACCCCGGGATTCATGAAGCTTGGCGCAAGGTCGGCTTTAGGCTTGCACTGACCGTGTGGCATGAGGATGGCGCAGTAGCGCCAAATGCATAATAATGAAGGCATGCTGCCAACACAGCCACGTGCACAGGAAAGGAGCACGAGTGCATAGGGCGTGTCGAAGTGCTGCATGGAGGCATGGAAATGGCAGCTGTCGATGTGCAACCTAAAATGCTTGCATATAACAAGTTGCAAGATAGTAACCACATCAGTGTCCCTGGATACTGAAACGTATGCAAAGCATGCAAGAAAGTACCTGCAAACACAAAGTGACGAAGCAAACAGAAATGCACGGTAGGGAATAACGGGTCCCTATCCCGTGAACAAATGACATGGAAGACCGTGTGGCCGTAGTCCAATGCAGTGTAGACAGCCATACCAAGTGGAAGTGAAACGCATCATATGTTAGCGATCCGCCAGTAGGTACATCCAGCCCAAATGGTGAGGGTCACCAGCTGACCCATAATGTGAGGGAGGGTACACAGCTGGGCAGATGTGTCCATAACAAAATACATGAGAAATGTAGACATCTAGCAACTGTACATCTGAATTATATTCCACAAGGCATGTAATAGTCACATACAAAAGGTATGTCCGTATTTCACATACCAAATGTGATAGGAAATAGAATAAGCATGTAAACGAAACAGAAGGAGCATGCAAACAGCCACAACAGTAAGGACTCATGTAGGCTGAAAGGAACAGTATTATCTGTACTGTCGACTAGGATTACCACCTGTCCCACTTTGCGAGCGACAGTCCCTCCTTGGGCAGTTGTGTCCCGACAAAAACCTGTAACAATGACAAATGTCCTGAGATTATAGGACACAATTATTCCCTATACGTTATGTAATAGTTGCATTAAACAGGTTTTCTGTATCTAAATTACATAAATGTTATAAGAAACAGAATAAGCAACTGAACTGCTACAAGAATAAGCTTTTATATAGGCAAGATGTCTAAGTTCTATCCTGTGTACTGCCATGGGTATGTGTCGGCCTGTAAAATGTGATGTGTGTACCAAAAATGTTCCACTTTGGCCAATTGAAAAGGTGGCAACCCTACCGTCGACTGTGGGGAGGTTTTGTCCACTACAGTTGGATATGTGTACGGACTATATCCCATCCTGGACATAGGAAAAGGTGGCATCCTACCAATGAGTACAACAGGCCGCCAAAATCCGGAAGTCAGTGGTACAAGCCGAACTTGTCAGGATGTGTCACAGTCGAACGGGTAGTACCCGGGTATACCGAACATGTAATGAAAGAGAAGTATGAGCATGTACCTATGTGCGTGAGGTATAGCATGTGGAAAGCAAACATGGCAGGGTAGTCCACACAACCATACAGGTACCAGACACATGTAGGGTATTCAATGTGTCACTCTGGCCATGTCATGGGCCAACAACCAAAGCACAGATGTATGGGGTGTGAGGAATCTGTGTGTGTGGGGTGGATGGGTAATGGTACAATCCTCCAAGGCGATACTGTGTTGTATGCAGAATAGGTGAACCGGAGGTGTATGAGGGAGCAGCGGGTGAAGCTGAAAGAAACACAAACACATGTATAAACAGCTGCAATACAACCAGACAGGCGATACTGTAGAACACAATCCCACAAACAGATGAATATTGAAATGTGCGATACAAATGTATAGATATGTCACCGGCACATACCCACAGATTGGTCCTGATGGAACTGGCCATAACAAATGCAACACACCTGGATGGAACTGGCCATAACAAATGCAACACACCTGGATGCATAATGGACTACGCAGCATCCCCTCCACATCACACAACCCGCTCCCGTCCCTGAACGTCCACCAAATCCAACTGTACTAGGCCCACTGGTGTGGTGCAGCCACAGCTACACATAGTGACCACTATGCATATGTAGTAGGTAGTGTCACCCTAGGTGGTTGCAGGATTGCACATGACCTCAGCACATTTTCATAACTCCAAAACGATGTTCGGTATACCTCTTTTTGTGGACCGGTACAATTCTTGGATATCCCTCATGGGATACGTAACATTAGAACGGAAGACACGAAGTCCAGTCCTGTAGATATCTGGATAGAAGTTGGAATGTGAATTAGAGGTGTACGACAGTGTCCAGCCCTAAGTGGTAATGCATAACCTACTACCCAGGATCAAACACTTGCCCGTGACGCAGGTGTCCTGACACGAATAAGCGGAAATATATTGCACAAATTCACATAGTGGCAAATGGTATAAGGGTGATGAAGGCACTGATGTAAACAGGATAACCCTGATCTACTGTGTGAGGGACACTTAATGTGTGTGTAGGTGTGACCGACCATACCTGTCAACCTCTGACAGCAAGATAGCTGGACAAAGCAGTGAATAAAAGTATACTTGTCAGCCTCTGAGAGCAAGATATGTGGACAAAGCTGTGAATAAAAGTAGGACAAAGGCCCAAAAGTATGGACAATTTGTAAAGAAACTGAGAAAGTTGATAGAATAACAGTCTGTACATTGGCATTAATTTCCTGAAGTTTATGAAGTCTGACACTCAAGTGTCTGTCATTATGTTCTGACTTCAGTCTTTAATGACTAGCTACTGATTTGCCAGAAAACAACAGTGTATTACAGAGGTCCATACATATTTACAGTAACAAACCTTCACATTTGTTTACTGTACCACTGCATACCTGTAGTTAATTCATGTCCAGAATAATAATCCTCGTATGAATGCATACAGGAAAAAGTCAAATGTGAATGGGAAACACCCCTCACTGTGGATTATGCATTGTAACCACCCCCACCCATATTATGTATTGCCAACATAAAAAGCTGCTGACAGGTGCCAAAAGACCTGTGTCTGTAAACACAGGTAAACCTCTAGAAAATGGACAAATGCTGTCCATGTGCTTCGTCTGACATTTGAACTTGGTCTGGGCAGTTTTGTTCACCAGACGGACAAGCCTAAACCCAGATCACCACAGGAACACCCTGACAATCAAAGACTTGTATGTGCCAGGACTATAAGCCTTGGTGTTCTGCATATCCTTGGAGTGATTAAATATGCAGCTTGGGTCCAGAGCAGTAGGGAATAGGGAATGTGTAATATGTAGTACCGCATTTTTCCCAGCAGGAGAATAATGGATGCCTGTGTGGTAAGTGAAGCGGTGAGGTGTATGTTAATGTAGCTATGTACTATGGGTATGCATATAAATGAGTCAGAACACCAATAGTATAGTGGTGACAGCATCTGGCCAACGTGAATGCAGTCCCGGGTCAACTACGATTTCAGCACATATGAGTTAATGAATGCTTGTGTGCTGTAAAGACATTTAAATATGTAAAGGTGAACATGTGTTTCGCATATGTCCATTAACCGGATTACAGATATTGTACTGGTACTGTCACAATTAAGAAAGCCCACATAAGCACAAAGACTTAGTAAACATATGTAACCCACAATAAGGATATGCAAGTGCACCTGCGTGTGTGTAATCCGCTCACAGCATAGCAAATGAATGCTGTTTTCTACATGTTTATTTATATATCTATATATGGATATATATATTTGTGTATAGATATATATCCACAGACTTAAACTAAATAAATATATGAAATAAATAATGTACAGACATATATATATATATATATATATATATATACATACACACACACACACACACACACACACACACACACACACACACACACACACACAATTACATTAATCGATATATACATAACAAACACAGAAACATTTGTCCTTGTAGATATAACACATGTACATAAAAAGGCTACACGTCATAGCTATTATGTATAGACATACAGACATGCAAGAAAGGTAAACACACTGCTGCTTTACAAACCGTTGCACGGAAAGTACCAGTGTGGCAAATCTGCAAGTTCTACTATTTAAACATGGATATAGGTGTCCTTTGCAGGACTCCAAAATGTGTTGTCTAGCAGCAACGGCCACTAATAATCGATGCTAAGGAAATCACATCGGCAGCTACAATATAGCTGTACATGCAACAGTAGCTTGTGCAAGGGTAATAACACATGGGTTGACAGAATGTATGACATATGTCCCGATACGCGGAGAGTGGATAGTGTTTAGAAGTATCTTCATACTTTATTATCGCTCACATTAAATATGTCTTATGACTACTGTGGAGGGGTGTCAGGTATGGGAATCATGGGTATGCAAGAATGGGCCTAGGTTCACAGGTGTTGGTTGGCACAGATTTATTAGGTCCGCCCCATGGGAGTGATTAATATTCCTATGTGGGTATAGCACACGCCTATACCTTCCAAACATGAAGAACCCATCTACTAGATATTGTGTAAACCATTGTGGGAAGACGTAGGGACTTATATCAGTGTCATGTAAGTGATTATCATGGACGTACATGCGTACGAATAAGATGGTAACCATACCTCTCAACCTTTCAGGATAAGACAGCTGGACAAAGGCATATTTAAATAAGTACAAATAGGGGCTATGTTAAATATTCCTCTGACAAAGTTAGAGCATTGATAGAATAATGGATAATTCATTAGTATGAATGTTTTGAGGGTTATTAGTTTTAAACTGCTAATGTCTGTCATTATTATCTAACCTCACAGTCCTTAATGACCTGCCACTAATTTACCAGAAAGGCACAATAATAACAAAGAAGGAACAACATTATAAGTCTAAGTTCGGGACATTTAACCAACATGTGTACAGTTGAGAGGTATGAAGGTAACCCTGTTCTAAATAAATGTACAGAACTAGTGATATCAGGTGGACAGGTGTGAAGAAAGACGGGACGACAAATGACAAAACATGTACAAGTCAAAAGCATGTACCTCGATAAATGAGAATGTATATTTATGCCCTGTGATAGTCAATGTGGAAGGTTAATAGTGTCCCTCAGGGTGTTATGCAGTGTCCCTGATACAGTGTCCAGTCTCCCACACTCGCATGTGAGTTCTGCCACTGATGGACATCGCAAATACCGGCGAACACATAAGGTAGATGATAGCATAATATGTTTTGATTAGCACCTGTTGGCTTTTGTGAGGAACACAACACTCTTGGCGGGTGTGTCCTGCAAAAGGAATGTAATGGCATCTGGCCTGTGATTTCTTCTTGTGTGTAGTGGTGTAATACAATGATATATCTTGTATCAAAAACAGATACATGTGATAGGAAACAGTATTATCGACTATACTACTACAAGAAAACTCTGGAGGTATGAAAAGTGCTGAAGTAATCAGTTCAGTACTGACCGCAGGTATGTGTTGACATGTCATATGTCACAGCTGTATATATAGTACTTATAGGGCTGTCACCGTTACAAATGATGAAGGTGAGAGCTGCTTTGTAGAAATGTCAGACATAGCAGGTCAAACCATACCTACAGCCATGCATACTCCACAAATAGACATATTAGCACACAGCAAAGCTTAGGCCAGGGGTCATGGAGCCTTGGCCAGCGTGTACGAGTAGAGGAAATGCAGAACAAGGCAAGATGTCTGCCGAGCTATTCAGCAGTATCCTGTAGGGGCGTGTAAGACAGCCCCTAAACCGAACGTTGCACAGACAATGTTAGGATATGCAAATTACCCCATTTGTAGGTGAAAGCTATGCAAATGATGTAAATCTGCGATACATGTAACAGTAAGCTGTCCGTGCAAGAGTAGAGTTATGTGCAGAAATGTACTCGGATGTTAACCGAGTTACGTCCTGCAAGTAGCTAAAGGGAGCAATGTCAGCTGCAAATAAAGGATGAATACAGTCGAAGAAGCATGCCAATGGCCAAATATAAGGCCAGTGGCATATTTCTCCATTGTAAATTAATAAAACTCTATTTGTCCTTCCCCGATCTCTGGTGTGTAAGCGTAGCGCAGCGTAGCAACGCTGCACTTTTAAAACAAGAGAAATATTTAAAATACACATAGACGTTGTAATTATCGTTAACAGTTAGTTCGCCATGCAGGTGAATGGCAAGCTGAAGACAAGATGGCTACTGAGTACTGGTTGCTATGTGTGGAAGCGCTCTGTCAGAGATGTAACCAAGCATTAGTAGGCAATCCGATGCAATTGAGGCTGAGGATAGTGAATCACAATTTGTCATGCCATATGGGCCAAGCCACTACAGTGGAAGAGTAGGTTAAGGGGACTATCAGAGTAGAAGATAGGTGACATCATGAGTGTGTATGTATAATCATGAGTGTGTATGGATAAAACACTGTAATCCTATCGGAGCAATGTGTCACATGTTTGCTGTCACTTACTCATCAGTGGAAGAGGCGTGTTATGATCTATCCTAGGTACAGTCAGGAAACTGACGGTGTACGCCATGGATATCACTGAAGGTTCATGCAAACCTGCTGACAGTGTGTTCACGCCTGTGTGCACCTGTAAGCCTGAGTAAGCATGTGTGTGTGAATGTCAGCCAGTGTGCGCGCGTTGAAGAATGAGTAAGCTAGTGTAAGCATGTTGAAGCCCGTGTAATGTCGTGTAAGCCAGTGTATGCATTTGTAAGCATGTATAAATCTGTACTACACACATCACACACGTACTGCACACACTGAAACACATGCTGCCAATACTACACACGTCAGTCAAATGGCACATGGATGGATAATAAATCATCAGAATCAACAGTGCTATAAACTATACTACATTGATGGTCATAGCTGCAATGCATCATGTCTGCTTACATACACCTAGAAGGATATCACACTTTGTGTTAACTACATTTTAACATTAATACAGTGCTATAAAGCCACCCTGAGCATCAGCACCATGTTAGTCTGTTCCTGCATCTATGTTACACATTACAGGTGGTGGCATAGGTGTCATCATATGCACAGGGTATGGTGTTTCCTTTCCAGAGCCTGTCATTGAGCCATCCAAGCAACATGTAAGCATGTGTGTGTGTGAGGGACAACAGTGTTTGCATGGCCCAACATTGATGCAATGTGTGTGTGTATGTATTAGCCCTAGCTGTTTGTTTCATGTGTGTGTCTGCATGTACACAGTTTCAGCATGTGTCATGCATATACAGGAGGTTGTGGGACAGTCACAGACCATACCTGCCAGGCTGTACAGATCGCCATTACTGGCCATGGACACCCCTGCATACATTCAACAATATTCCAGTCCTGCACCTGAAAATGTATACACATACATTCTTGGGATCTGTATCACAACCTGTGGATAAACGGGAGTAAGTAATGTTAACCTGATTTGCATAGTAGTGTCAGGTAATACATAGTCATATGAGCCATACTCATCCTCCAAAGTAGCAACCACTGCTGACTGTTGCTGAGATGTGCACACGACCATTTAAAGGTGCTGTACTATCATTGTTGTCAATGTCCCTTGTAATATCCAGCAACAGAATAACTGGTCACTACACAACTATAACCCAGGATCACTACAGCACACAGTATGTGCACTATCACAGAGCCATAGCATATTTAAATATATCAAAGGTGTTCATGTGCAGATAATGCAGCACATTCAATAGTGCTAATATCCACATACATATCAATATCTATCTACATTACATATATAGAAATAGAAATACACACACACACACACACACTTGGCAGGGTTGTGATCAGAACACAGACCTAACTACCTTATCACACTACAGCATTACGCATGTACAGAACGCGCTGCCGTGATTAATAGATCACAGCATTCACACAGGCATACGTCCAGCTTGCTGGCATCAGCATCAAAGGCAAAGACGCCGATAGGGAATGTATGTGGTGTGAGGAGTCTAAAAGCATTACCAAGTCCTCAGGCAGCTGGTAAAATACACACGCACTTGGCAGTCGAACATACACCTAACTACTTTATCACATTACAACAATATGAATTTACAGAATGCGCTACGGAGATTACTGAACACAGCATTCCCAGAGGCATACTTCTAGGTGGGTGACATCATCCTTAAAGGCAAAAACGCTGATAGGGAATGTATGTGGTGTGAGGCATCTAAAAGCATTATCGAGTCCCCAGGCAGTTGCTAACACACACTTGGCAGAGCTGGGAGTTGAACATACACCTAACTATCTTATTACACTACAGCAATACGCATTTACAGAACGTGCTACCAAGATTACTGAACACAGCACTCCCAGAGGCATACTTCTAGGTGGGTGACATCATCCTTAAAGGGAAAGACGCCGATAGGGAATGTATGTGGTGTGAGACGTCTAAAAGCATTACTGTGTCCCCAGGCAGCTGGTAACACACACACACTTGGCAGAGCTGGGAGTCAAAACATACACATAACTACCTTATCACACTACAGCAATACGCATTTACAGAATGCGCTACCAAGATTACTGAGCACAGCACTCCCAGAGGCATACTTCTAGGTGGGTGACATCATCCTTAAAGGCAAAGATGCCAATAGGGAATGTATGTGGTGTGAGGCGTCTAAAAGCATTACCATGTCCCCAGGCAGCTTGTAACACACACACGCTTGGCAGAGCTGGGAGTCGAACATACACCTAATTACCTTATCACACTACAGCAATACACATTTACAGAACACGCTACCAAGATTACTGAACACAGTACTCCCAGAGGCATACTTCTAGGTGGGTGACATCATCCTTAAAGGGAAAGACGCCGATAGGGAATATATGTGGTGTGAGGCATCTAAAAGCATTACCGTGTCCCCAGGCAGCTGGTAACACACACACTTGGCAGAGCTGGAAGTCATACATACACCTAACTACCTTATCATACTACAGTAATACGCATTTACAGAACGCGCTACCAAGATTACTGAGCATAGTATTCCCAGAGGCATACTTCTAGGTGGGTGACATCATCCTTAAAGGCAAAAACGCCGATAGGGAATGCATGTGGTGTGAGGCATCTAAAAGCATTACTGAGTCCCCAGGCAGTTGCTAACACACACACGTGGCAGAGCTGGGAGTTGAACATACACCTAACTACTTTATTACACTAGAGCAATACGCATTTACAGAACGTGCTACCAAGATTACTGAACACAGCACTCCCAGAGGCATACTTCTAGGTGGGTGACATCATCCTTAAAGAGAAAGACGCCGATAGGGAATGTATGTGGTGTGAGGTGTCTAAAAGCATTACTGTGTCCCCAGGCAGCTGGTAACACACACACACTTGGCAGAGCTGGGAGTCGAACATACACTTAACTACCTCATCACACTACAGCAATACGCATTTACAGAATGCACTACCGAGATTACTGAACACAGCACTCCCAGAGGCATACTTCTAGGTGGGTGACATCATCCTTAAAGGCAAAGACGCCGATAGGGAATGTATGTGGTGTGAGGCATCTAAAAGCATTACCGTGTCACCAGGCAGCTGGTAACACACGCATGTGGCAGAACTGGGAGTCAAACATACACCTAACTACCTTATCACACTACAGCAATACGCATTTACAGAACGCACTACTGAGATTACTGAACACAGCACTCCCAGAGGCATACTTCTAGGTGGGTGACATCATCCTTAAAGGCAAAGACGCCGATAGGGAATGTATGTTGTGTGAGGCGTCTAGAAGCATTACAGTGGCCCCAGGCACTGATAATACACACACGCACACACTTGGCAGAGCTGGGAGTCAAACATGCACCTAACTACCTTATCACACTATAGCAATACACATTTACAGAACGCGCTACCAAGATTACTGAACACAGTACTCCCAGAGGCATACTTCTAGGTAGGTGACATCATCCTTAAAGGGAAAGACGCCGATAGGGAATGTATGTGGTATGAGGCATCTAAAAGCATTACCGTGTCCCCATGCAGCTGGTAACACACACACGCAGCAGAGCTGGGAGTAGAACATACACCTAACTACCTTATCACACTACAGCAACATGCATTTACAGAGCATGCTACCAAGATTACTGAGCACAGCACTCCCAGAGGCATACTTCTAGGTGGGTGACATCATCCTTAAAGGCAAAGACGCCGATAGGGAATGTATGTGGTATGAGGCATCTAAAAGCATTACCGTGTCCCCAGGCAGCTGGTAACACACACACGCAGCAGAGCTGGGAGTAGAACATACACCTAACTACCTTATCACACTACAGCAACATGCATTTACAGAGCATGCTACAAAGATTACTGAGCACAGCACTCCCAGACTCATACTTCTAGGTGGGTGACATCATCCTTAAAGGCAAAGATGCCCATAGGGAATGTATGTGGTGTGAGGCATCTAAAAGCATTACCGTGTTCCCAGGCAGCGGGTAACACACACACACACTTGGCAGAGCTGGGAGTCGAACATACACCTAACTACCTTATTACACTACTGCAATACACATTTACAGAACACGCTAACGAGATTATTGAACACAGTACTCCCAGAGGCATACTTCTAGGTGGGTGACATCATCCTTAAAGGCAAAGACGCCGATAGGGAATGTATGTGGTGTGAGGCATCTAAAAGCATTACCGTGTCCCCAGGCAGCTGGTAACACACACACACGCACTCGCCAGAGCTGGGAATCGAACATACACTTAGCTACCTTATCACACTACAGCAACACGCATTTACAGTACATGCTACCAAGATTACTGAACACAGCACTCCCAGAGGCATACTTCTAGGTGGGTGACATCTTCCGCAAAGGCAAGGACTACAATAGGGAATGTATAGAGAGTGAGCAGTCTGAAAGCATATTACTGTCCCAAGGTGGACGTTGACAAACGCACGGCAGTGGTGTGATCGGGGCAACTAAATATCTACGAAGCACCACAACAACACTACATAGATATGGGACGTGCCACAGACAGTACACCCTGCAAGACAGTCAGCCAGTGTGTTCAATGTAGGCATCCATCGTGACGTTGTAAATGGACATCTGTTGCCTGGATGTCCACCATCGCTATACAGGATGTCAATGGCCATGCCCATACACAGAGGCACAAGGTGTCACTGGCCATGCCCACACGCTTAGTATCACATGTCCGTTTGGAATGTACTGCATGTCCATCTACACAATGGCGTACTGGGCATGCTCACACACTTAGCAGTTGCAAAGGGCCGTCTTGCATGCACACAGACACTAAACACGTAAGGGTGCAGTTTGGAATGTACTGTGTGTCCAACTACACAATGGTGTACTGGGCATGCTCACACAATTAGCAGTTGCAAAGGGCTGTCTTGCATGCACACGGATATTAAACATGGAAGGGCACAGTATGGTATTACTGTCCCCACGTACGACGGCCACTCACATGTATTGACCAGTACACACTCAGGAGCCATCACAGATGTCTCAGGTGCATATCACAGAGGTACACACCGCAGTCTACAATGTAGCCCTCAGACACCACCATGTCGTTGGACCAGCAATACATCAACACAACACCATGTGATGCATGACCAGTGGACTGTACATAGGTGTACAGCAACCGTGCAGACTACACATGTACCGACAGGGTTCCATCATATGTTATACATTGCAATGATACCACTGTACATAACCAGGTCGGCTCTACACATAACAGGGGCCCTGGATCTTACACAGCTGTCACAGATGACTGTCACTGTACACCAACGAACACACATGTTCAGATATGTCATACATGTAATTGCAGTGGATATGTGCATGGAACACACACACAACACATATGTACATAGCATAGCTTTTGCTGTCCTCTGTACAGACAAGTGGCTACAACAATCATACGCACGCAAATGGGAGGTGGGTCCATGGCTGTTGAATGCCAACAGTACATGAGGTAGCAATGTTGACTGAGTACACATTCCCTCTGTACTAGTTACCCATGACACCCATCATATCATACAACAGTCCATGTGTTATGTATGTCAACACACATGTCCACCGAATGCAATGCATACAAACATGGCTACATGACAGGCATGTAGGACCAACATACATGTACAACTGTAGTGTGCATGCAGCTGCCATGCATGTGCAGTAGCTGATGTAAGTAACTCATCTGTGCCGAACTACAACATGCAGTTGCAATGCAGCCCCATCATTGACACCTGTATATGGTGACATACTGACAGTACAGTAGGATGTACATTAGGTATGGATGTATATGTGTACGTAAAGTGGTGATCCACCTGTGTAGATGGATGTTCGCCTGGTACGGCTCACAGGTGTGTCACACGCCATCATACCATTACATGTGCAAACAGTACGCTATGTTACTGTTACCTGACGGTGAAGACATAATACCCACACAGCGGTCAGGTGTTACCGACTGTACATCACTCGACACCTGTAACACTTACATCCTCCCATGTGCATATAGCAGCACAATTGCCGGACATAGCATCGGTACATATAATGCGGCCAATACTGCTGCATGTCTGTCAGATGTATCATCACATAGCAGGTGTATCATTCACAGTACTGCCATGTGTGTTTGCATGTGTGACCATATATGACACATATGGTGGGGAATACATCCCAATTGTGACACACCCCTGTATACTGTTGTAGACATCTGTACATACTGCAGTGTGGAAAGCATGACGTAGGCAGGTGTGGTGTGTGCATCACACACATCAGCTATCCGTATGTGTATGACAGTTGTGGTCTCCACAGTGTGTGTGTGTGTGTGTGTGTGTGTGTGTGTGTGTGTGTGTGTGTGTGTGTGTGTGTGTGTGTGTGTATGTATGTATGTATGGCTGTCTGGTGCATGGAGTGTGGGTGTATGCTACTATACGGAACACACAGGATACCAACCCCTCATGGTGATGCAGTCAACTACCCTGTTGATGCCATCAGTCTCAGCCGTACTGGCTACCTGTACATGTCCCTTCTCTGTGTCACGTCGTGTGGGTGCAGAGTACTGTGAGGGGATGACCACATAGGCAAGTGTACTCACCTCAACACTATGGGGTGTGCGTTATAGTGTTGTTGACCCCGTGAGTGTGGGCATGTTCCTGTACTGTGACAGGGTATTACTGCTACACAGTGAGGCCTCATGCTATCAAGTGGCCTCTAATGTTATAATTCTCCAGACCGCTGTGTACAACCCCTGCACCATGTCAACATACCTGTGATGTGACCTGGTATGGATGTCATGTCTCTAGCCACTGTAGCCTATTACACTGAACACAGGCTTCTGGATCAGTATATGTGTGGACATCTGTGGTATGTTAGACTTTCCAGCTGTCCGGTTGAGGCTACGTATAGCATGCTGAGATTGCCATACGTGTCTGTGAGTACTCCACAGTTACACATGGGAGACTGCAAACACTGCTACCTGTAGACACATGCAAGTACACCATAAGGAGGGAACCTGGGCATCATTACCAACATGCTGTTACTGTTGTTACCGAGACATATACTGTGAACATATAACAATGCATTCTAAACCTGTACTACATGGTATGTCTGGTGCATGTCAACAGTACACAACCAATGTAAAATACACATCTCTCACCATTCTTACACAACTAAGGTAATATACACTTCCCTTGTCAGTACACCATGTCCAACATGACATTGCTGTACCACATACACAAGGTGCACAGCTAATAGTGATGTCCTACAGCAGCAAGGGAAATGTACGGTATCTGTGGCCTGATGTGGTGTCAATATCTGTGGAAGCTGTAGAGGTGATTACTGTCATGCTATGACACAGGCGTGATGTTCAACACATCTTATATGGCAGATGTCAGTGACACCTCCACTGGCTGTGCATAGTCTGTTAGGATGTCCAGTGTACCACATCAACTGTATAATCGGTCAACTAAGGCTATAATTGGACCATGTGTGGACAATGTGAAACAGGGTGTATACACATCACATCTACTGTGTGGCTACATATCTCTGGCCATTACCCATGGCCATGTGAGCACGTGTTGGACAAATGTGTGTGATGGCCATCTATCACACATGTCTGTGTTGTCCCATATGACATACACCCATACATGTCAGATATGTCACCATCCACAGGGCTATGCAGACAACAGGCTGTATGTGGGGTATGGGTTATGGAATAGTGTGACATTATTGCAGCCAATACACTATGTGTCTGGGATATGTCAGATGGCACATCACAATGTATGCACCCATTGCAGGGGCATATAACACAATGGTGACTCCTGTGGGCTGCCCATATCACAGCTCACTGTGTGGTACTGTTTGCGTACCACACGTGTTGTTCCAATGTATAGTACATATGCCTCCATTGTAGAACACCTCCACTGTTGTATGCACAGCTGACCACACATGTAGCAATGACAAATACTCTGGTTTCATGTTGGTGTATCATTTCATTTGTATATATTGCACATGGGTGGCCTGTGTGAATGATGGGTGACGTGACCTGTATACCATGAATGGAACGAACATCAAGTGTACAAGTGTTAACTGGCCACATGGCGAATAGAGCTATGCTTTTACATGCCTGATACTGATGACAGTCTTACTTGCAATGGACTCATGTCTGTGCGGCACACCAGAGGTACCTGTATAGAGGTGACACAGCAGTATGAACATTATCCATGACTGTATGACAGCCACAGGGTGTACTGTGCATGTTAACACATACGCCTGTACAATAGCATATAGTATGCACATGTGTGCATACAAGGGTAGCATACTGTAGTATGCAGCATGTGTGTCCACATACCATGCATATGTTGTTACATTACATAATGTACAGTGACACATGCACGTAAATGGGATATAGTAGCCATATGTGCAGTACTGACTTACCAGGAAACTCCAGGCTCATTGGTTGGGAGACACCCACCTCCACGATGGCAGATAGTGTTTGTGGATGCTGTTCTGAAGGTGTCCCCAGACTGGCCGGTAACTTCTCAGTGTGTGTGAGTGGGGGCTGGGTTGGTGGCCCACCACCTGTTCCACCTTGTTCCCTGGCGATTGCAGTGGCACGCTGTTTTGCATGCCATATCAGGTCTGTGCAGTGTCTGCACACCTGCTGGTAGGTGTGGTTATGGCCACCCACATCGTTCACCCTCCTGCGCAGATCCTGCCACAGGTCATCCCACTGCTGGGCATGCTGTGGCACATGGCTGAACAACACCTTGTAGTTCTCATGGAGGTACGGGATGAGGACATCATCCTCCTGGTGGCTGTACGCTGGAAGGCGTGTACGAGGCATTATCTGTAAGACATAATGATGGTGTTAGGTCACAGTTTCAGAGATGTACAGAGATACAGCTGCACATACATTTCTATGACATCCAGTACATCCGCACAGTTACCTTTGCAAATCACCATGACACTGACATGACTGACGTGTTTGTGTCACACACATGTAACACCCGTTATGCATTGGATATCATCACCATATATGTGTGTCACCTCATTAGTGTTCATACTCCATGTGAATGCTATCTTGATGTGGGCATGTCTGTTTTCCTGCACTAGTGTTCTTACCTATCTGCACATGCCTGGATGTGTCCGTGGTATTGCTGTTGACCTTGATGCTGTGCATATGTCACATATCAACACAGACACAGCCTTAATGGACTTGAGCAGTGACAATGCACACATACGCATGGAAACCTGTACATGCATGTATTTTGCCATATACATCTACACAGCACTGTACAGCTGTTCAACATCCTGCCAATGATCGCCTGTGTTGCACATGTGATAGACATGGGACAATGGCTAGTCGGACGTCATTCGCAGGGATGGTTATCAACCATAGCATGTATGAGCAAGGTTTCCTAGCTGTAACCAACAGCCATTATGCCACCACGAGGTGCATCAGTGCCACATTACTGATCCAGACAGTTGATACTACATCTACCATGCGGCCATCACACCATGTATGACTGGGATGACATGTGCAGCTTTGATGGACAGGGTTGCATGGTATAGCGGGAGTATGTCACATGTATGGCACAGGGATCTGTCCAGCATGTGGCGATCCTAGTATTAGTATGGTGGCTGTCCATGTCGTATGTCTTTCAGATCAGGTTATGGACATGTAGCATGTCCATCATCATGGTGCAGCAAATGTCTTTATGCAAGGTAGACAGCATGCTGCATAGTGGAGGTGAGGATTGTGAAGGCTGGTATCGCCCATCCACGCATGGCCATTACCCCTTACAGGTGATTTGTGATCCAATATTGGTCACCCCGGTGCTGTATATGCCTGTCCAATTATCTCCGTGCTCATGGATGGCACCCTGTCATGACATGGGTACCTCGTATGACTACCTATGGGGCCTGGAGATGTCACCAGGTCAGGGAGGTGTACTGCACAGCACCATCCCTTACACAGTGCCCATAATGTTGACCACAGCCTAGGTGGTAGTTAATGGGTACAGGGATGTTCACCTAGCAGTGACAATGCTGATATCATCCATCAGACTGTGCACATATGTCACACACCTCACCCACACAGCCCATTCTGTATGTTGTTCACAACACTGACACAGCTATTGCTCATAGGTCATGGCCATTCACATCCTTACATACACAGACGCCTAACATTTGTCTGTGTGGTATGGGCTACAATGAGGGTGGAGTACAACACATTAACCCTGTTCTACTGTAGCTGGCACTGGTGTGATATGCACATGTCACTCTGGCACCTTTTGTAGTTGTGAGTCTGTCAACAGGCCACTGGTGGAACACTCCTGTGACATACAAAGGTATTTGTAATCAAACATCCGTACTGTCTTGTACATCTGTACTGCTAACATCCACAGTGATAATGGTTCATGGACATGCACACCATACTCAGCAGGGTTATAGTACGGTGCCACCCATTATGACTGTCGTCACCACTTGTGGGTTGATATTATCCAACACCCTATCTGTATTGTATGTTCATGCTAGGCACTTGTTCAGAACTTGTGAGCATGTCATGAGCTACTGATTTCTATAGCACCCATTCCACACCATTTCCCACAGGTACACTGGCTGTCCTAAAATTTCCCACTTGCTTACGGTACAACAGCTGTTGTACACACGTAACTCACATATTCTGTGAGACATGGTTGTATATACAGGCATGTCCAACTGTCACGTACCAGTGCTATTGCCTGTCTATATGATGGATATGTCGTACATGTGGCAATAGAGCAATTGTCTCATGTACACATTAAATGCTCGCCTCCCAACATACGACACTACAGCCTGTGGGGGATGCACGTATGCAGCCCTGCTGGGGGTAATGCTGTCACCAACCCTGACTGCACCTGACAGTCATGTTGGGATGTGTAACATTCACAACACACCCCACACATCACATAGTCTCACATGATCTCCACCACAGGCCACACATACGGGGACAACTCATGCAGTACCTCTCCATACTCTGTGTAGGCACCAGAGGTAGCCCCCATCACGGAACACAACATCACCAACTTATAGCCCACAGACTTGTGTGCCCATCACATACAGCCAATAGGGTGTTATAACATACACAACACACCAGTCATAGGTGACTCTGTAGGCAGTCACACTACAGTTCCACACAGTAGGCTATCGGGTAACTGGTTCTGCAACATAACCTATGCACCCATGCCACACTTCACCAGGTACGATGTGACTGTCATTCTCCATGTTAGTGTGACTGCCCTGAAATGCCACTTCACAGACTACGTGTGTAGGGACATGCAATAGCTCACCAGTCTTGTAGACCTGAAGGTGTGGGCCAAGCCCTGGGGAGCATTATGCATTCATCCGGACCCGATACCACTGTACAATGACTAACTGTGTCACTTCAACAGTTGCATATGCTTCTGCTGTCATTCCACAGGCATCTGGTATCTGTCCGCTTTGACTGACCTGGTCAAACACAATGCTTTGGCACAGATGACCTGCACCTGTCAGCTCTGGGAGTACAGATCATATGTGCGGCTCTTGCTGCTACTATACTGCCTGTCTTGCATAGTTTCCAATAACAGTCACCGGCGGAACAGGAACTGGCAAGCAAGACATGGGGTCATGTGCCACAATGCTTGCATCTTCCTGTGTGATGCATGCAGGCAAGGCACACCTTATAATGCACCACTCCAATATCTCTGCAGTGACTGGGACCTGCCTCTAGGCTCTGCAGAGCACACCTGCAATGACAGATTATAGACCGACCATACCTTTCGGGCACATACCTGTACCGGCACACCCACAGCTGAGATGTTCCCATATCCCACTATGTTGTACACACATCCTGGTTAGTTACTTAGCACAATGCATCAGAGGTGCTCCACGTGCAACTAACTGTGTCCGGAACCGCTATACACATTGTAACCAGCTACAGAGTCAACAACACACCCCACGGTTACCAGACCTCATTTGTTGGTGTACTGGACAGTAGGGCTCAGACAGCTACTACTGATGTGTGACTGACACTACCCCACACTTAACTGGGATAGCCACTCATGTACCGACACTTCCGTGAGTCATAACCTCCGCTCGGCTGGATCAACCCATACACACCACCTCCAAGACCAACATTATCCTTGACATGAACACTACCAACATGTGACTGGTGTTCCACACCTGGGGTTATCCCCTCATTGGTGGATTCCGGACATATGCTAATCACCCTTGTTAGCCACATCCCAGCACCACACCCTTCACAGCATACACAGTACATGAGTACTACAACACCTACTACAGACGTCTTATGACAGCGGTTGTTGACATCATGACACCCGTGCAGATGGACAATGCACACACAAACGCTGAAACATACCCCAGTGCACTTCATTAGCATGTACATGACTCATGGATCATGCTATTCCACACAGAGCCATGATGGTACACACCAGATAACAGATGCCACTCTGCTGGTCATGTTCCATGGACATAATGTACAACAACAGGTGGAGGCTGTTGCACAGTGGTGTACAATCCCATGGGTGGGGTAGCTCACTGGTCAGCCTTGGTAGGGCCATGGGATCCCTCATCACATACTCCATGACTAGTTACGTAAACATTACTGAGACACATTCCGGGGTGTACCACAAGGCATTATGGTGGTATGTCAGTAGTCAGTGGCAATACCCACATCTGCTCTCACATACAACAGTCACTCAGGAACATTACAGATCCAGGTGACGTAGGCAACATGCTGGCGGATGGATTCAATGCTAACATTACACCCTCACACTCATTACAGGGCCACAATCCATGCAGGAACATTGCGGTGTCCCTGCGGTCACACCAACACAGTACTAACCTGCACTCTATATGTCCTGGGACACTGGCCCCATGTCACCTTCCAAAGTCCCAGGCTGTGATGTCCACAAACCTCTGAACAACATGTCTCGCCACTAGGCCACCATATCCAGTAATAGCCTTGTATCAGACATTGTGGTCCCTGAATGGCACACAGCAACAGTTATCACACTCCACACAGGTGGCACCACAATGCACGTGTGGGACTATAGACCTACACACCTGACTGGACTGTTCTGCATGGATATGGGACACATCATCATGGACATCATTCACAGAGACATTGTTGGGCTCTGGTCCTGTGATGCCACCCAGGTTGGACTTGTTAGGGCCAGAGCATGGCCCCTACACCTGGTGGACTCCTTTCATACAGTTACCAGGATAGTTGATGACGGTACGGGGGTCCACACATCCTACATTGTCCTCTCATTGCCTTACAGCACCGTTCTCCATTCTGGTATTGACAACATATACATCCACCTGCACATCGTACCCTATGTCTCAGGATGTTATGCAATGTGGCTCATGGACAGGACACACACAATGAGGGTAGCATACCATAGTACCTACTGTATTTCAGTTACACTTGGCATACCACAGTCCTCAGTCATAGGGCCCCTCATGTTCAGTATATGCTTCCCTGAGGTACAGGCTAGCACAGAGGGCCTTTCCCTGCCTAGCTTTACAAACCCCTGCATACAAAGCGCCATGATACTGACTCTATCCATACAGGTGTCACTGTGACAGATACCTGATATGAATATCATGGCCTCAAGCTGCATGAACATCACCTTTGCATTACACCATTCACCCACTGACTATCACATAGGTGGTAGTCCCCTACATACATGTCACATTGTACATGTTCGTAGTACACACGTATGTCACACCCACTCCTGTGGTTACCATATTGCCACTGTGGCGTGGATATCCTTCTACGTGGCCACACTTATCTGTACTGGGTGTGTAGCTGGTACATAGGCACCCATTGTACCTCTGAACCCAAGACTTCTACACACATTCAAGGGTTCACCACCCCATTTAGGGTGTACCTTACACAACAGCTACAGCTTTACATACCACAACATTAACACGCCTTAACATTTATTGAGCTCTGACAGTTGAAGTTTGCGGCTGAACTACGGACACCACGTCTGTACACATTTGTATACTACATACTCAGGGGTGACCTCTGCTGAACAGACAGGGCCCATGTCCACAACAGTATTAATGGATATACTCCACATATGCAACATAAGCAAAAGCCACTGTGAGCAATATGCCCATGGATATGTGCACACAAGCAACGATGAGTGGGATGTGCTTGAGGGTTACATTCCCAAACCATACACTCACCATGCTTTAGAACATGAGTCCTATGTACATCACGCAGGGACACTCAGTAGCACTGTTCATGTGATACCTCCCTTGGTGGTTGGGGGACACATGTACGCCAGGTATCACTGCAGTGGCTGTACTGTGCAGAGGTGCAGGTAACACATGGCTCTGCTGTGCACAGGACACTACCCTAGAGAGGTGCCACTGGTGTGAACACTGTAGTTGTGCTTACACATACACGTGCCAGACTGCATAGTACCCCACTATGAACATGTGAAGCTATTACATGTCCTTTGTGCATGGTTACTTGGTAGCCCTTCCATTTAGATTAGCTATCATGCTATTACAGTGTCCCATGCCTACAAGCCATATGTATCCTGTTATTGTACATGCCAATAGACGACACCTTTGGTATGCATGATATGCCTGTTATGCTGTGCAGAATATCTGACATATCTACCTACAATACTATACATTACACATATTTTACATAGTATCCCATAATGCAAAGCATACTTGCGCAGCAGGACCACCTTACACATGTCATTGTCGTTATATGCCCATACACATGCCTACTGTGACAGTATATCAACATATACTATCCCCTGCTATGGCATGCACTTGTTGGACATACCCTACCACTGATGGCGGGTTGTATGGAATTGTTCTGTTTAAAGCACTCATGTAGCACCCCTTGTGGTGTCTGTGATGTGTACCTTGTGGCCCACTGCTGGACGCACAGTTTCTACAAGCGTACGTATGTTCAGCAAGACATCACTACATAAATACCTTTTCCCACTTTATGCATTGCGGACACTTTTAATTAATGCAAACCAGGCTGTACATACAGTAAATAATTAATACAAAACATGCTATACATAAACCTACATAACGAGTGTTCTACATACCTTGTTATCGTTCTGGACTTTTGTCTCTATCTCTCTCACACTGCTTAAACAGGTATATGGTATGAGCATATGGTTTGAATGTCTGGCAAGTCATCCTGATATACGTCGATACCTGTAACATGTGGTTTCCTGCCACCAATTGGTGTTCCTGAGTGACTAATTACTTGCACATCAGCTGTGCAGCTACTCCATTCACAAATTACACGGCAACAGTGGGGTATAATTGAATTCTCCACTTGGGCATTGCCCATTTGCCCTACCTTCAGGGAGACGGCCTGTATTGTGTTTTGTTGTGTGTAATTGCAACTGCTATGTGTAGAGACAAGTATACTTTGGATTCATGTCCCCCGTGGATTGTGTGTGACAGCTAGAGTATGTGGTTCAACATGTGGATGTACCTGTCATCCCAACCGTCTGATAATGGACTATTGCAAACAAAACCTGTAACATCGCCATTTGTCACATTATACAATGGCTACAATTATGCATGGCGCCTTTAATTGTGTCTCTCACAAGGTATGTTGACGGTTCTGAAGATGTAATTGACTGACTGGATGTTTGTGCTGTTATTATGGTCTGTATTGCTATAGTTTCTAGTTTGGGGGATGTCGGTGGGTGTACGTAGCATATACAGGTTTGTGGGGCTTGCATTTCTACATATTCCATATATATGTGTGTGGGCTCCATCCCTAATTAAAGAGCTATCAGTTAGTAGACTTATGTTACGGGATTTTACATTGGGCCATTGTTAATTGGTTTCTATATCATATGGAGGTGAGGTTGATACTTCCATACCTCTGGAATTGCAGCGATATGTAAAGGGATATGTCTAAATGACAGCTATCCCATGTATTTCTGTCCCAGATATTTGCAGTCATTGCAGTTGTGTTGGTAACAGAACCTCTTTGCCATGGGTTGCCACCTTTTCATATGTCCATTGTTGGACACTTGCGGGTCACACAGCGGTGTTTACAGGCCACGGTCAGTACACAGGCTAGCACATACTTTTATCCTCAATACATACCTATTGTTGTGGGACTTTGGCTACTTATCATATTGCATGTAACATTTACGTTTCTTACATACAGGCATAACTATTTAATGCAACTATTACATAATATATGGGACATATTAATGTCCTACAATCTCGGACATTTGCCCTTTGTTATGTTTTATGTCAGGACACACCTGCCCAGGGAGGGGCTGTCCCTCCTAATGTGAGATAGGTGGTAACCGTATGCCTACGGCTAGCTATACCCACACCTACTGTAATGATCTACCTCCGAGTTGGCACTAACAGACACACAATGCGGACACACACACACAATACAGTCACACAGAGATGCACACGGCACCCTCAACACACACATACACAGACTACGGCACTCACAAACACAGTTGAACACAGTAGCTACGTGGACCGCAACACCGGCAGCGGTAACTACATGTCCCTTCATATCGTCATACTATTACTCGCGGTTGTACTGTTCCGGTACTGTGTTCTTTTAGTCTTTCAGCCTCGTGGTTACATGTGTCGGTATGTTACACATTCCATAGTTGGCGGTATCCTATTTATTTGTACCTCCAAGGTGTTATGAATGTCGTTGACCTATCTATATATATTTGCAGATATCGTTGAATCCGTATATATCAATATATATCACTCTATCGCCCTTTCTATCTGTATTATATATATGTATATATGTGTACATATATATATATATATATATATATATATATATATATATATATATATATAGATATATATATATATATATATATATATATATATATATATATATATATATATATATATATATATATATATCTATATCTGACGAGGAAAGTAACAGGCAAGCTACACCTTTCATTGTGGACTTGTCAGTGTATACTGTTTTCTGGACTCCGCACGTTTGTGTCTGTACCTGTCACATTACACACCTGCCGTAGGTTAGGGTTACCAGCTGTCCCACTTTGCGAGGGACAGTCCCTCTTTGGGCAGTTGTGTCCTGCAAAATATTTGTAAACATGGCAAATATGCTGAGATTGTAGGACATACTTATTTCCTATAGTTTATGTAATAGTTGCATATAACAGTTATTCTGTATCCAAACCACCTATATGTTATAGACACAGAATAAGTAACTAAACATTACAAGAATAAGCATTTATCTAGACAAAACAATGAAGTTCTGATTTTCGTACTGGCCGGGTGTATGTGTCAGCCTGCAGACATCTGACGTATGTCCCACATTGCATACTATCAGCACACTGAACCAAAGCAAAAATAAAATTGAACCAGCAATCGAACTACAGGAAGCAACCAGAAAACCAGTACAATAAACCACGAATTTTGACCTAGGTTTTGTCTTTAATCCGACTTCATCAGAACATGTCCCACAGTGGTCATTTGCAGAGGTGGCAACCCTACCATAGGTACATCTTGGCTAGCAATAGTGTTAGGTGATTCTATACATGATTGCGTGTTCTACTCCTGGCAGTGGTCGTTTTACCCTTCAGAGCAGGCGCTATTAGTACAGGAGTGGATAATGCTGGTTTCACCTGTTCTGGACATCATTGACTGTGATCTGCGTGATATTCGGAGAAGCTTATCCCTGTTTCGCGCATATCCGTATAGTCATATTTAAACATCGCTTACCAGCAGTGGGCAACACATATTCCCGCTAACGTGTGCTAAACATGATCTGATGACCTGCATCCGACATGCATTACTCGTGCCTTCGGGATTATGTTACATCCCTTGCAGGACGTGGGACCGGGAACATGCACAACGGTCACTGCATTTAACACATGGATATCTGGGATATGTACATGTGTTATGTCATTTTGTACATGGAGTATACTACGGCTGTTACTCCATACTGCACTCACATGGGTAACTCAGTTGGTTTCCATATTGATGAGTCCAGTTAATGGTGTGTCCATGTGATTTTTACTGGATGTGCTCCAGCATTGGGTATGTATATCACAGTGAGCCACACACGATACTGTGCTACACCTTCAAACAACCGTAGGTGGGGCATGCTGGGGTGACAAATACCTGTCATGGGTACAACCCATGCCTTGACACAACATCCATGATTTTATTGTGTGGAGCCCCTCATTAACACAGCAGGGACTCCGTGATGACTGTGTGCAGAACAGTGCCTACACACATGTGCTCCCGCGATTGCATCTGCTCCACTAAGCGACAGTTGGTAACTCGATGTTGTGGCGACAGCGGACACTGTTTTCCCCATTTGGTGTATGGCCTCTGACAATTGGCCGTGTACCTACCGATGTACCTGGGAACCTATACACACAGCACCACCATATGCTGATAGGCGCATGTACTGTTCAGGTGTTGACATTCCGTGTTCCATTAGATGTTGTGTGTACAATGTTTCAGGGCTGCCTATGTATCATTCACACAGTGGGCCACCTATACATTACAATTTACAGGTGGTCATGTTTGTGTGCCATCCATTTTACTGTGTGTGCAGGTGGAGAGGTGTGTCAGTCCATAGGGCCCTACACTGTCAGAGCATGTGCTATACGTTCCCTCTTTGCCAAGGTGTAGGCATATTGGGCACGTCTCTGTCTGCCTACTGGGGCTGGCACAGTGTGTTCATGGTTTGAATCCCTCTGTGCCTGTGATGGCCTTGGCAATTGCAGTGGGCTATGAGGTCCTTCACCATTTTGTCCCTGCTGCAGCTGTTTCCGCAGGGTCATATTATGTAGCATGGCACATACTATGATGATGTGGACACACGTGCCTGGAGAGTACTGCAAGGCTCCACCAGATGTGTCCAAGCACCGGAACCGTGATTTCAGCATCCCGAACACACGCTCTATGATGATTCTGGTTTGTGCATGTGCCTCATTATGGTGTTCTTGCATGGGTGTGTGTGCATTTCTGATGGGAGTCATCATCCATGGCTCCAGTGCATAGCCAGCATCCCCCACAAGGTGGCCATGTGGGATGTCCCCCCTGACAAATACCTGATACAGCTGTGAAGCATGCCAGATATGGGAGTCATGGTAGCTTCCAGGGCTGCCAGCACACACATCCATGATAATGCCCTGGGCATTGCACATGACCTGGCAGTTGATGGAGTGGAATCCCTTGCAGTTTATGTAGCGCCTACCATGCTCACTGGGTGGTGACTTGATTTGTATGTGCGTGCAGTCTATCGCACCCAGTACCTCCAGGTAGTGTGCCACACGGTGGAAGTGACGCATATTGCTGGCCAACTCCTCCTGAGTTCGGGGGAAGTATATATGCTCATTGGTATGTGGTAACATGGAATCCAGAAATTGGTGTAGTACCCTGGATGCCGATGCCTGTGAGATCCCCATTATATCTCCACTTGGCCTTTGAAAGGTACCTGTGGCTAGTATTCACAAGCTTACACATACCTTCGTGTCCACTGGGATGGGTTCCCCTCTGTTGTTTCTGGTTCTCAGGTGTGGCTGGCACAGCTCCACTATTTGCTGTAAGATGTCCCTGTCCATCCTGTAATGCTCTACTATCTCCAGATCATGTAGCCCCTGGTAGGTTACCCTTGGTCTGAACACTCTTCTCCTCCTTCGGGGCCTGCGGTGGTTGTCGGCATCATCCTCCACAACACCGTCAGTCTCTAACACATGCTGATGAATCACAGCTATGGCAGCTCCCAACATGTACATTTTAAAAGTTAAAAAACAATAATATGAATCACGGATACTCTGCTATACTCGACAAAGGTGCCAAAACATAGTATAAACCAAAAGTTTTTAATTAAGTGTACACTTTTAAGAATCCACTTTTCGTCGGGTAAAAATTCACTCGACTTCTTCAGATAAAACAAGCAAACTGATAACCATCTCCATAGGCAACTGTCTTAATATAAATTACATTCAAACCACGTGGATTAATTACATCTTAAAGCCACAATTACAACCAGTTAGGAATGTATACATTTAGATTCACTTATCAACTGAAAATTAATAAAAATGACTCAAAGAATATCCCAAAAAATATATATATAACCAAAAGAAGCCTAAAATAAGCAAATAACTCAATATTTACATAATTGTACAACTAACAATTTAATATAGCACAAACTGTTATTTATTTGTATAACTATTACCTCTAAGTCTGCGAAGATCATACTACTCACATAACTACCTGACCTATCTAAAACATACATAAAACGTATATATATGTATAAAATATAGTATAAAATAAAATATAATAAACCTATGTATATCCAGCATACATTTATTACCTAACCAAATTTTTCAATCTAAGAATACACATTATGGAACTCATTTTGTTAATGCCTGGGAAATAACAGGCATTAGTTCTCAATTGCCATAGTAGTTCACATCTTTCTAATTTTAACGACTCAGGTCCACCTCTAGCATCCTTCTTGAGTTGTTGTAACACCCTAAATTTAAACTGATGTCCCATATTTTCTGAAATATGCCTGGCTAATGCATTTTCTAGTTTGTTTTTGTTTATGCAATATATGTGTACATTCAGTCTTTCACTCAGCTTTCTATCGGTTTTACCGACATAGAAAGCTTGACATATTGAACACGTAGCCAGATATACTACCTGTTTAGTAGTACAATCAAACTTACCAGGTGTTATATATTGTTTATTCCTTATCGTAAACTTAGAACCTGTGTCTATATATTTACATACCCGGCACATATTACATTTATACATTCTATTCCTATTGTTTACTGGACTTACTTTAGTCTCTAAAATTGACTTTAAATTATTACCACGCCTAAACACTATTTTAGGTGGCATCGGAAATAATGACCTGAAGTGGCCATCCCTCATCATAATTTCCCAATTCTTTGTAATGATATTCATTATATCATAGGAATCCATGTTAAATGTACTAATAAAACTATAAGGGCTATACTGTTGTTTAACCACCCTCTTATGCAATGTATCTTTAAAACTGCTACCCAATATTGGTGAAAATATACCAGAAAGTCGTTTAAACTTGACTTCTTCTATTTTTTCACTCAAGAGGTACTCAGGGTAACCCCTTTGAGTGAAAAAAGAATAAAGTAACATACATTCATCCATGAAATCCAAATCTCTTGATGTCATCCTAGCAGCTCTTACTAGCTGACCCTTCACTACCGATTTCTTCTGATGTGAAGGATGACAGCTAGAAAATTCTAAGAACGCATTTGAATAGGTATCCTTACGAAAAATTTTTGAAATATAAACCTCGTTAGTATAATCCTTACTAAGGTCTACGTCCAAGTATGCAATTCTATCCTTACTATAATTGGACGTGAACTTCAGAAAATCTGTACTAGAGTTAAACATTACTAACATTTGTTCTAATTCACCTATCGTGCCCTTAAATAAGATGAAAATATCATCCAAAAAACTTGTATAAAACACAATTTGGTCTTTATAGGCAACATTAGTCAGTACAAATTCCCTCTCCCAGAAGACCATTACAAGGTTAGCCAAACTGGCACCGCAAGGAGAACCCATTGCCACTCCAACCTTTTGATGGTATATTCCAGTATTAAAGAGGACATAATTATAAGATAGAACTATATCAATTAGTTCTCCAACTAAATTAATCTCAGAGAGGGGTACCCCTAAATGTCCTAAAATAATGGATACCCATTCAATACCCTCATTATGTGGGATGGATGAATATAAATCTTTTACATCAATTGTAACCATAAGCTGGTCCTTGTCAAACTTGAGTTTGTTTATACTCTCAAGAAATGATCAAGAATCCTTTGAGATCTGTTTTTCACCAGCTACATACTTTTTTAAACGAAAAGTGGATTCTTAAAATTGTACACTTAATTAAAACCTTTTGGTTTATACTATGTTTTGGCACCTTTGTTGAGTATAACGGAGTATCCGTGATCCATATTATTGTTTTTTAATGGTCGGGTTTTGGTTTCTTGGTTTGTTCTACATTTTAAAAGTCCCCCGAGTGTTTACACCTATGGTGCAGTGTTTGGGAATACACAGGTGTGTGTAGGGTGCTTTCACACTTTATACTATTGTGCTGTGAACACCGATGATGTCATAGGGTGTGTATGTACGATCGTAGTTACAGGGTATCTTATGTGTTTTCCTACCGGAACTACTATTTTGGTGCCTTTGGTGTTGAATTACATTTGGCTGCCGTGGATTACCTCTTGACCTTCCCTTTACATTTCTGCACATTCCACCTTCCATTTTCTGGCATGCATCCAGCAGCTTGCTTTCATTTGTACTTTCCTAGACCAGGCTTATCTTGCGTAATGTGTGCTATTGCCGGTCTACTGTCGGTTTGCTTTGCTCTGCTATGACAGATCTCCTATCTTTGCAATCCAATGCTTCTCCTCCTTTCTTTGCATTTCAATGCCTCCCCTATCCTGTTTTGCAGGTTTCTGTGAACAGACTTGTCAGCTGCCGTCGATTGGCCACCGTGAGGTGATTGGTGTTAATTGCTCATTAGTACTCCAATTACCCTACTTCGGCATTTCTTTCTTTTCTGCCCCTGACCTTCCTGTTTGTGCTATTGTTCGCGGCACGTGCATCCGCTTACCGGGTTTCGGGCATGTTTTCATCCCCTTACACATGTGCTTTCAGCCACCATGTGTGCTCTCAGCTAAACGATTCTATACCTTCCTCCCCACCCCTGTCCTGCAGCTTTGCTTGGCAATGGCCAGGCCAGATTTGCATTGCTCCAATGTGCTTACTGCTACGGTGGCACACCCATCTGCTGATGTCATGTATCTCCTCTGAGCCACTCCTTGGTGTTATAGTGCTACGCTGTATGGTACAACCTTCGTCCGGCGGGACGTTTGCGATTCAGTATTACCTGCCTCATTTGCATGGCATTGACTACTAATTCATAGTTACCACGCTGAACACTGTCGCAGGCCCTTAGCAACCCTTGCACCTTGGTTGTGGTGTTCCATGCCTACTATTGCGTATTATGGTGTAAACCTGATTTGTATTACATTGCGATTTTATGACATTTGTATATAATTTCTTTATGTTCCTGTTTGCGCACACATGCCCTGCGGTTGTACTGTGCGTTACTGTGGACATGACATTAAATGTTGTTTTTTAGGTGTTGTGCATCTTTTCTTATGCCATTGGCTGTGTATTTAGCCATTGGCATATGTTAACTTTGTAATACATGAGTCTGGTCAGCTTCCATAGCTCCGATGTTCTGTTTGGGAAATTGTAAACCGTGTTTTTTTGGTTTACATTTCTGTGGGCTTGCACCACTTCATGAATCACTATCTGCCTTCATTTGCATGGTGCGACACTGCGCATGGAGTGATTAGCATACCTATGCCATGGGCTGTGCAGTTCTGGCATACGCCGGTAGTGCACGTGGAATTGGATCGTACCTGAATCGCTCGACGGCCATATTTAGCATTATTCCGCCTACGCTATGCCTGCGCCTGGTGCAAGCTTCATGAATCCCAGGGTTAATGTTAATGCCTTTGTATACTGAGTTTTTTTTTTTGTTTAAAGCATGCACACTTGCAGATGCCTGTAGATCTAGCCCAGTTTTCCTAACTCCAATCCTGTAAGACCCCATTTCAGACTCTAGTTGATGACACACTGCTGGGTTCTGTACATCTCTCTGAGTAGCAAGGCAACATTTTAAATTTTTATCTATGGCTTTTACATCCAACTGTGCTTTTTTCCCCAGTTTCATCTGTGACCAGTCAATATTAGACTATTTTTGTGTGACAATAGCTATCCACTTCCAAACTAAACTGCACTAACCCAGAATTAGTAACACCAGAAATAATTAACTTGTGCTAGTTTAGTTCCCCCTTGAACTGTACTGCCATTTACTTAACTGCAGTTCATCTATCTTTTCTCTTGGAACTCTCTCCATATCACTTAGCTACAGTTTGAGTCAGTTGATTGTTTTTGTTTGAATTTCCCATCTTTCAGAATCTGGTTAAGAGACCTGTCAATCACTCCCACAGGACTCCTCCTGCAATTAGTCCCCACACTAGAAATGCATAGCACAGAAGTTATATAAGGGCCTGTATTCACTGTTATCTGATTGTTTTCCAGCCCACAACCCCTCCTAAGAGCAGCTAACAGGTCTTTGCCCACTTTGCACCCCACCCTGCCCCCAATTTCCACACACCCCGTTGGTCCTACCTTTATTAGAACAAACCCCTTCCATCATTTTTACCACCAACCACAACACTGCTATCAACTCTAAATCCACCATCTTCCCACTACTACCCCTCCTCTTCTGATAACATAAATAAGCATACCATACTTATACTCTTTGCATACCCTCTCCTTGCATATCTTACATCTTACCAAAACTCCATTATACCCCCACTCAACCACTTCCACTGTACAACTATTCACTCCATCACTCATGACTCACCCTCACTCTGCTCCTCTCCCACCAACTCAAGAACCATCCCTATGCATCCCCAGCATATTCTATCAACTAAAATCCTAAAACTAAATGCATCCCTACAAGTTAACAAAATAACCCTCCCACCACATCCGTTACCGACTGCACCCAATCATAAAGTTTCCCTAAAATGCAGACTCTTTCACAAACTGATAAAACTAATAACCTCATGCATATCAAAACTTGCCCTCAGTGGAGACATCCACCCCAATCCTGGCCCCTCCATCTCCAACCCCACTTCTAATAATCAGACTAACAACCACATCTTCCAAATCCCAGCAAGTAGAAAACCAAATGACCTCCTTCTGCTAAGCCTAAATATCAGAAGTATAGCCAACAAAGTCTGCGAACTCCATGCCACCATAGACTTATACTCCCCAGATATAATCATCCTGACAAAAACCTGGCTAAAACCTCACATTACCAGTGAGCAAATCCTCCCTAATGGTTACAACATACTAAGACTAGACTGACTAAACAAGAAAGGAGGTGGTATAGCTATAATATTTAAACAGCATCTAAACATCCAGATTCTAAACTCATTAGATCCCCAAATTGCCAATGAAGAAATAATATATACCAACCTGAAAATAAACCAAAATAAAACCATCAACATAATAGTATGCTACTTCCCACCTGGCTAAAATATCCCTCCACTAGAAAACCTCCTAAGCTGGACTACCCACCATCTCCCTCAAGAGACCATAATTTTAGGTGAATTCAATATTGATTGGCCATCCTGTTGCGGCAACCATCCAACCCAGCATCTAAACCTTCATGGCTTCACCCAACTAGTCCAGTCACCAACCAGAGTAAATAAAAACTCCAACAAGCACACTACCCTGGATTGGATACTAGTCAGCAAGATTCCCCAGTCCTATATAGCAGGCTGCCTATCAGATAGCCTCAGTGATCATTCCCCAACATTCCTACTCAAAAAACACCTATACCAAGTTAAACTGGTCATCTACCATCAAATACGTAAAAAACTACGCTTTAACCCAATCACATTCATCTCATCCCTCAAAGAATGTAGCTGGCACCCTCTAAATTACCTCAGCCTAGATGACACAGTCCAGTTTTTCAGTACTACCTTCCTAAGCATCCTAAATAACCATGCCCCCATAAGACTTACCAGAACCAAAGCCCAACCCTCCCCATGGCTACAGAAAACCACTAGGTCAGAAATAGAAAATCGAGATAAAGCCTGGGAACACTGGCGCAAAACCTGCTCAGCTAGACAGAAATTCCTAGAACTATGCAATAGAGTCAAAAAGCTAATAAAGGAGGACAAAATCCAGTACTACTAGTCTGCCCTCATCTCCTCCCAACACAACCCCAAACAATTCTGGACCGCCATAAACCCCATCCTCCACCCAGGTAAAATCAGTACCCCTACACCTAACATTTTTCACTCCTCTGAAAATATTGCTACCTCATTCAACACACACTTCACACAAACCATACTATCACTAGGTAGACAACACAACCCCCCTCCCCTACACCCCACACCTTCACCCAGTAATCTCCCAACACTCTTCTCATTTTCTCCCATTCCTACCTCCAATATAAGAAAACTCTTAACTAAACTTAAACCCATAAAATTAGCAGTAGACAACCTCCCAAGTGAATTCCTACAAATTGCAGCTGACGCCCTAGCCTACCCAGGATTCATCTTGATTAACCTATCTCTGTCAGAATGCTACATCCCTACACTATGGAAAATATCACACATCATTCCCCTTCACAAAGGTGGCCCCTCCACAGATCTAACCAACTACCGCCCCATAGTGATTCTATCTCTACTCTCCAAAATACTAGAGAGATGCATTCACTCTCAAATCTCAGACTACCTCCTTACTAACAACCTCCTTTCTAATACTCAGCATGGTTTCTGACCAAACCATAGCACCACCACTGCCTTACTCTCTTTTACTAACACTGTCCTTCACCATAAAAACAATGGCCATCTCTCCTCTGCTACTTTCCTAAACCTATCTAAAGCATTTGACATGGTCCCGCACAAACAACTCCTCTCTGTACTCAATAACCTATCCTTTTCTCAGTCACCAACTGGTTTCAGAGTTACCTGTCTGACCGCCAGCAATCTGTTGTATGGCAAAATGACATATCTCCCCAACTACCTGTCTCTATTGGTGTTCCCCAAGGATCCATCCTTAGACCCCTACTCTTCTCTATTTTCACCAATAATCTAGCCTCTGCCACCAAACATGGCACACTCATACAATATGCAGATGACTCAACCATCATCTGCTCCACCCAGTCCCTACCCGAACTGCAAAAGGTCACACAGCATGCCTTTTCCTCTGTTTAAACTTGGCTATCCGATGCCCAGTTAATACTCAACCCAAAAAAAACTAAAGTCCTCATCTTCGAACCCACCAAACATACTCAAAACAGCTCTCACTTTAACATCACAGCAAAAGACATCACCACTATCCACCCAACAGATCACACCAAATTGCTAGGAGTTGAAATAGACAACAATCTCAAATTTGACATTCACATATCCATGACCATAAACAAATTCCACCAAAAACTAGGAGCCTTATACAGAAATAAGCAACATCTCACCAAAGCAGCTAGGATTTCAGTTGCAAATTCGCACCTTATCTCCACCCTACTTTACGCCTTTCCAATATATACCAACCTAAGGCAATGCGATCTAAATAAACTCGAAACCTGCTACAAACAAATCACCAAATTCACCACTGGGGCATCCTACCTCAGTGATCACTGTTTCTCACTTACTGAACAAGACTGGCTGGAACTCCCTCACCTTCTTCAATGGTATCAACTCACACTCACCCACAAACTGGTTAACCATCCTCTAAAGGTCCCATCCCTCCAATATCTACTCCAACCCTATCTCACCACCAGACCACTACGATCCAGCAACAAAAATCAATTACAGGTTACTAAAGCCAATAACACTGCTGGAGAAACATTATTCTCCAGAGCTATAGCCAAATTATGGAACACCCCCCCCCACAATAACCTCTCTACCATCATGCACCCACTTAAAAGCTTTACTTAAAGTGCACCTAAAATCATGCTGGCTATGCCCTTGTAACTCTCCCCTCTAACTTACCCACTACATCTACCCTCTACCTCTCTTCCACCCCACAAACTACCTTTGATTACAGCAAGCTCTGATACTTCCATGCCTATCTACTTATTATATGGAAGTAACTTCTTATTGTAACAATTGTTAATATCTGCTATGACTTCGTGGATAGAACCGATGCTAGTTATCTACTGAATGTACTATGTTCTTCATCTGTAACTATGTTTGTTATATTTTAATTGATAGGATTCTTAATCTGTAACTATGTCTGTAATATTTTAATTTGTGGAGCTTTTCTCCCCGGGCCTCAGCTGAAAATGGACTTGCGTCCAGTCAGACATTCCCAGTCAACAAATGTAAATAAATAAATAAATAATGTGCATGCAGTCTAAAGCACCAACTACTTCGGGGTATTCTGCTATAGGGTGGAAGAGATGCATACGTCTGGTCACTGCCTCATGGGTGGTGATGAAATATATGTGCTCATTGGCATGTTGTGTCATGGCATCCAGGAACTGGTGGAGTTCCCTGGATGCTGATGCCTGTGAGACCCCCATGATATCCCCAGCTGGTCTTTGAATGGTACCTGTGGCTAGTATCTTAAGCCTACACATACCTTGGTATCCACTGGGATTACCCTGGGTCTGTATACTTTTCTCCTCCTCCTCACTGTGGATCAGTTATCAACATTCTCCTCCTCCCCACCCTCAGTCTCTAGCACATATTGATGGAGTAAAGCAACAACAGCAGCCTCTAACATTTTTAGTTAGTTTTACCAGTTAAAAATCCCCTGTCTGTGTACACCGGTGGTGTAGAATTTGTGGGGAAAAACAGTCTGTAGGTGTTTGCATAGTTTATATTAGTGTGCTGGGCTGCTGCATGTGTAATTGGTTGATTCTGATACATTCCACCTGCCAGCTATGCTAGTTCTCCTTGATTGCCTTCCTACTGCTGTTTCCCTTTCCCAGTTCCTCCCTATTTAAGCCCCAAGGCACACTGCACATATCCAGTGCTCAAATGTAAACAGTACTGCCATTTCCTCTTTTTTTTTTTTTTGTTTAAAACCCGGGTCGTGGTTCGCACACCCGTTTAGGCTATGTACACACTGCTCAGGCACATCTGACACACACCCTTCCTTAGCTGTGCTTAGCTAAAGGCAAACACAGGCCACAGAGCTCCAATGAGCTTATAGAAAGCATGACACACACCCTTATGAAGTCATTCAGCTCTTATACTAGCACTGTTGTATTGCTGCACCTACAAGGTTAGCTACAAGCTGACACTTTCAGAAAATCTATGATTCAGTATTACTCCCCTCATTTGCATACCCCAGTGTGTAAGTCCTTAGTTACTGCACTTAGATGCACCCTTTCCCCTAGACAACCAGTGCTCCTTAGTATTGTTTACATTCTACATGCCATTGACTTTTCTCATTTTTTTTTTTTTTGCACAATCTCATTTGTGTGCCTCTGCCCTAATCTTAAATGGCCATGAGCGGCCAAAACAAAACGTTTACTTTTATAAAAAAATGAACTATTATTAATGCCAGTGGCCTTATATTTGGCAATTGGCATGTGTGTTTGACTGTAATACATGTTTTCCTCAAGCTGTCCTGCCTCCATTTCCTCAGATGCAAAAATGTATTCAGTTACTAACTGAATATATTTCTGCTCTGACACTGTTCCTGCATGGAGTCTGGCCAGCTTCATGGATCACAAAATCACCTCATTTGCATGGTTTTAACCAGCAAATGAGGTGATTTGCATCCTGCACAGCTTTCCGTGCAGGAAGAGTGTAGGGCAGCTCATGCACATGAAAATGGCACTTTCCTGGATCTCTCAGTGGCCATTTTCAGTGCAGGAACCCCTACACTATTCCTGCACGGAATCCATCCGTTTATGAATGCCGGGGAACTTGTAGAAAAACAGATGACTGAACTGTTATTTCTTGCACTGTCTGTCAAGGAAAGACTCACTGCAAATAAATAAAAGAAAATGGTTGGGAGGGAGGGAAGGAGAAAATAGTTAAACTGATTGTCTACTACTTTAGAAATGGAACAAGCCCTGTGATCACATTACAAGTATATGTAGACTAAGTTACACAATGCAGTTCCTCAATCCTTATAATTTTTGTATTTTATTATAAGTTGTCATTTATAAAGGCATGAAGCCTAGGACTTACTGCCTTTATAAAACAATCGCTTAATTAGCATTCCTGAACTTCTTGAGAGGGCTAATGAGATTTCATTTATTAAATAAAACAAAAAAAATTACAGATCTCCTAATTGCTGCTTATTGCAGTTTGCAGCCATAATGCTGTGGTACATTTTTTTCCTTATTGCGGTCTAGTTAGTTAGTTGCAGATTTGCAATTGACGATTTTTGAAATTACAAGTGTGCGTGTGTGTGAAAAGCGTGAGTGAGAATGTGCTCTAGTGCCTCTGTGTGCATTTGACTGTTCACCCCAAGAAGGAGAGAGTAGAGGGAGGAGAATTAGTAGAGATGCAGAAGAGATTAAGGGAAGAAATGGAGTAGTGGAAAGTTAGTGCACAAAAAGGGATATTCAAGTGTTAGGTAATCCTAGGGCGTAAGAAGTATTTGCAATCAGCTTTCTTATGGAGAAATTTCATTAGTTGTTGAAATGCGCTGTAGGAAGTAATCTCCACATGCGGGAGTACTTTGAATTGAATGATATCAACTGGGCATAAATGCTAACGAATGGAGTTAAGTACTATGGATTGTGCATAAGTACTGTGGTATTGAAAGTTATTAATTGATGATAAGTGCTAATGAATGGAATTAAGTAATGTGACCTGTGCAGGAGTACTGTGGTATAAAAGTTATTAACTGATAAGTGCTGATGAATGGGATTAAGTACTGTGACTTGTGCAGGGGTACTATTGTATGAAAGTAAGTGCTGATGAATGGGATTAAGTAATATGGATTGTGCCAGAGTACTGTGGTATGAAAGTTATTAACTGATAAATGCTGATAAATGGGATTAATTAATGTGGATTGTACAGGAGTACTGTGGTATGAAAGTTATTAACTGATAAATGATAATAAATGGGATTAAGTACTGTGGATTGTGCCAGAGTACTGTAGTATTAAGATTACCTAAGTGATGATAAATGCAAATGAACGGGGGTTGAGTTCTGCAAATTATACAAGAGTACTGTGCAGTAAAGATCATTAACTGATGATAAAACCTGTTGATAGTCATGTTTCATTTCTGTATAGCTTCATGTAGTGTATTATACAGCTGGTTACCAGAATGTTATAGACTGGTTTAACCGTCATCACCCAGTTACTGCTGGCATATGTGGCTAGTTGCTGGAGCATGGCATTTCTTTACCCTAGATTCCTTAATGTACAGAAAGCTGTGTTGTTTCTAATTGGCTAGAAGGCCCTTGTCCTTGTTTCTGAATTTTCTCTGCTGCTATATAAAATTCACATTTGCACAATGCTGCTAATTGAACCAGGGGCATCAACAGACATACACTATGTACATTATAGCGTACAAGTTATTGGCAAGGGGGTAGCAAAATTCACAAGAAAATATACTTTTGAAATGCAATCTGATAGCTTTAGCCTTTAGTATTAATTAGCTTTAGCTAGGAAAAAAACTTTGGGCGGCTGTGATGGTGCAGCAATTAGCGTTGCTGCCTCACAGTAAGAGGTTCTCTGGTTTGATTCCCGGCTGGGGTGCCTTCTGTGTGAAGTCTGCATGTACTCCCTGTGGTCACATGGGTTTCCTCTGGGTGCTCTGGTTTCATTCCAAAGACATGCTGTAGGTGGATTGGGTACTCTAAATTGGCCCTAGCTGTGAGTGTATGTGCCTTCCTTGGAAGGTTGGGTGCCAGGCTGGCAACTTGGCACCATAAAACTCCACTACCAATCATGAGTGGGCAGGTGATATGCTGTGGCAACCCCTAACTGGGAAAAGCCAGAAGAAGAAGCTAAGAAAAAGGCTTTCAGTCAATTGAAAACTCTCACACCTCAGAGAATTACTTCTGGTCATAGTTATCACCTCCATTAAAAAAGCATTTATGTTGCTGTCGAGCCCACATGAGGTGTTAATAATTCCCTGTACCTCTTTGTTATGGAGAATGTTCTGATCTTTTGAGGTGGACAAGTAATTATCCTGAACTGAATGACCTAATTGTTCAGTGAAATAGTAAACAGACAGTCTTAATGATTCCCCTTCCTCATTGAACAGAACAGTTCTAACAAAAGCATAATGTTGTGGAACTCTTAAAAAGGATACTGCACTCTATGGGGGGTAAGTTTCATGACATTGGTATGCTTTTGGTTCCTGCTGATAGCAACAAAAAGCAATCTGATGTTATTTTTATTTATTAACTTTATTTCAATTAAAAACTGCCAGGTAATTTGGATCTAATGTTTGCATACACGGTAAATATGGAGTAGGGGATGATAAAACATATCCAGCTTGTAAGTTAGGGGCTAACATGATTTTTTTAAAGTTCATTTATAAATTTGCAATCAGGTAAGTACATGGCACCAAGTGTCTGTTTCAGATTTAGCACACTGCATTTGTGGTATGTACCATTTTAAATTATTATTTGCAGCAGTGCTTATTTTGTATGGCATTTATGCTGTTCCCATCAGTATTACTTAAGGAAGTGGCTAAAGGGAAATTTGTTTTAGTCTGCTGTAAGGTTTGTCTGTTATGTTTAGGAGGAATCGTCAATAGTTTTCAGTATAACCCTGGGTCTGTGCTTGTTAAAATAAAATAAATAACAATACAAATGATTTAAACAAATTGATGAAATATGTATAGATTTAATACATTAATAATTTAGTTATCAAATTGTGAAAATGTATAGAGAATAAAAAACATAAACTAAGTGAGTCATTTGAGTAAAGTGGAAAACAAGTTAAAAGATAGCTACAAGCACAATTTATATTAAGAAGATTCAGAAGAGTTTTAACATTTAGCCCTTAAAATAAAATACACAGGCACTGATAAGCTTTAATTCTTATACAATTCTTAATTAGCATTAAGCTTTAACATACCTCTCAACTTTCTAACACAATAAAACTGCATAAAGCCTTAAATAATGGGGGTTGAAGACCCAAAATTAGGGATAGATTTTCAATATTATTCTTAAAAACTTAGAATATGGTTAGAATAACAGATTTTGTGTTAAGTTGCTTTTTCTGAACAATATTTGTTGTTTTATATTTTGTCTGTTCTTCAATTTACATTTGAATTTTGGTATCCCATAATTCCACTGGAGTTGGTGGGGTTATACAATTATGATTGTAAATTTTATGTTAATCAGCATCCAGATTTTTGGTCAGTTGTACCTACTTTTCAAAGGCCTTTGTCCAGATTTTTGATGTTTCTAGGTTGAGAGGTATGCTACTAGGCCGACTTCAGATTGGCCAGCAACAAATGCTGTCTACTGAGAGGAGGCATGCCTCACTCATATGACATTCAGCTAAGCACAGTCATGGCACACAGAACTCTGCTCATACTATGGCATTGCTATAGTACTGCAGTAACCAGGAATTCAACAGACCATGCCACATATAACATGGTTTCATTCAGTGTAGCCAGTGCTGCCATGACCTCACAGTGTCTGCACTCCTGTCCTTCATGCAGCACACCCACCAGTTGTGCAATATGATCCATGGCATTGATAAGAGCACTAATGTCAGAGCCATGATGTTGCTGAGTATTTTCATTTGCCTGTAGGAGTAGGCAGACACCTTTGATATGTGCTTGTGCACACCAGCTACATGCTTACATCTACTATGCTGTGCAGTATCACTGAGTTGTGGGGAACTGTCAACATCACCAGAACACTTAACATGGGTCTGTGGTCTGCAGGCCTTCTCCTGTCCACCATATGATGTTCTCACATCAGATGAATGGCTGGACATGTTTTCCTTCAAATCTGAGGCCATAGCTTCATCCACATGACTGTCACCATTTGGGACAGACTGTATCTCCAAATATGTGCCCTGTGTGCCAGGGACCATGCTACCATACAGAAACACATCAGACCCCACATCATGATCAGTGGACAGGATGTTGGAAGATGAAGGCAGTGGACATGCCAAAAGATGAGACAGATGACACAAGTCTGATAATTATGCTTATATCATGCGATGGATGTTATTACTGATGTGTCGCATATATTTCACTACAATGTTATAGATAATAGTGAATTACCAGGAGGTCTTGTTCAGGTGTAGCCCACGGAATCTGTATAACACAGAGTTGGCAATTATGTTACATATGCAACATACATGACATATGTGAGGAATACAAGCATAGCACACATCTGACATGTCCTCATGAGAATCCAGCTCCAGAGGTGAAGGCTGAAATGTAATTGTAGTGAAACAAAGGCATAAACACAGTATTATTAATCACATATTTTCAGGCATGTACCATTTTGGCTAAGGTAAAACACACAATAGGTAATATATGCAACATACCAGCTAGTTATCCCTGCGATGCCGATGATGGCTGTCCTACAGGGGTAGAAGGACACAGTATTATTGGAGGATAACAGCAGGAAGAACATCAATGACATGCATGAAAGATAGATAATAGCATTCTCCCAATGTTATGAGTTCATGTGTTGTACTGCGGATTCTGCACTGGTAAAGTAATGAGAAAGCAGCACAGTCATGTATACAGACAATGGAATAGTCATATAATGACATATACAACACCACAACAGGGGCTTATGATACTCAAGAGATGTATGGTGTACCTGTTTGTCAGATGTCCCAGTGTTGAGATACAGCAACATTAATTTCATGCCAACACAGTTATGCTAGATAGTGCTGCAACCTATGAACATGGTGAAGAACCATATCTGGTCTGTCCACAGGTGCACCTGCATGGCTCATGATCCCAGAAGATGTACCTGTAGTTATGATGTCAGGGAAATGTCAATATGAGAGTATATACCACTGGCATGACTGAAGCAATAACAGGTAATGGTCACAGTAACAGTATAATGAAGACAATCACCTCTCATGTCCTGCTGTTGTGTAGAACTGGATTGAATTGTTCAAATGTATGCAGATAGCATTACACATGTTGGTTGTATTGTTATGCATGTACTGAAGTTGTATGGCAACATATTATTGCACTTACATTGTTGTCATCACCCTGTGTGGACCCATGTGCATAATGCAATTCTGTTGCTGCAATGCAAAAACAGCAATACACCTCAAGGAAACACAAACCTATTTGGTGGGCATCATCTATCAACAGGCTTTACAACAAAGGAAGAAACTGTTGTCCAAGGATAAAAAGGAACACATTTCAAAATGGAAAAACTCCCTCCTTAGCCTCAACAAGCAAATTAGATCATAATGAAAACCTCCAAAGCCAATTATAAATCAAAACTAGCCTCTGAAACAAAGGGAAACCACAAAGTCTTCTTCAGTTACATCAGGAACCTCCATGGCAAAGGCCAGGTTTGCTCCAAATTAGTACTTAATGGTATCACTTACACGGATCCTGTTGACTTAGTCAACCTGCTAGCAGATAGGTTCAGTGCAAACTTCACCCCACTGACCTCCAAAGGCCCTTTCGACATCCCCGATACTTGTCCTGTACCTCATATCTCCATAGATCAAGTGTTAAAGGCTCTATCCAAGGCAAAGAACACAACTTCCATGGGACCTGATAGTACCCCAGGCTGTATTCTGCACCATCTCCAGCAAGAACTAGCTTTGCCATTGAGCACCCTATTCAACCACAGTGCAGGCTTCATTCCAGCAGAGTGGAGAAGTACCATTGTCATCCCTTTGCACAAAGGTGGTGCCACTACAGACCCTGGAAACTATCACCCCATTAGCTTGACAAGTCTGATCTATAAAGCCATGGAGCATATTATTATGCATCTCATAAACAAGGACATAGGCAATCTCCAAGCACTTGACCCCACCCAGTTCAGATTCGTCAAGGGCAGATCTTGCCTGCTGAACCTGGCTGACTTTTTTGAGACTGTCACTAAGGCCTGGGATGAGGGAAAGTCAGTATATACAGCTTACTTTGACTTGGCCAAGGCCTTTGACACAATCCCCCACTTGGGCATCATAGAAAAGCTAACACAACTTGGCATAAATCCCTGTCTCATCAGGTGGGTGGCCAACTGGCTCACTGATAGGATCAATAAGGTCAAAATAGGTGCCTTCACCTCTAACAGAAGACCTGTCACTAGTGCCATTCTCTAGGGATCTGTCCTGGGACTGCTACTGTTTGGCATCTACTTCTCAGAGGTCCAGACAAAGACAAAAGACCTGTGGCTGACCAAGTCTGCAGATGACTGTAAGTTGAGTGATGTCATTGACTCGCCAAATTATGTTAACATGATGAAAGAGGGTTTCACAGCAACAAATGACTGGGGGCAAAGTCATGGCCTTAAGCTAAGTGCAAAAAAATGTATTATCATACCTTTTGGCAAAATCACAGCCCCTACTAATTATCACATCAACAGCAACCCCCTTAGCACAAACCTTTGGTGAGACTCCTGGGTACTCAGGTTGACAACAGTCTCACATTCAACCATCATGTGGTGGCAGCAGTCAGAAAAGTCTTTTACTTGGTTCATCTCATAAGTAAAGGGAATGCATCCAGAAAAAAAAGAGGTTATTGCCTCTCTGTATTCCCCCCTCATTAGGCCAGTAAATGAGTATAATACCCAGTTCAGTATGTACCTCTCCAAACATCTGCACCAACTGGAAAAGCCACAGAAATACCTCACAGAGTAAATCCATGGCCTCCAACACCTGTCCTATGTGGACAGGCTCAAATCACTATCACTCTACTCGGTATCATATAGATTGCTCAGAGGTGATCTGTGTCTGGCCTACAAGGCAATCTCGGACCATGCCCTACTAGAGATGCTCCATATCTGTAAGTCTAACTCCTCATGCATTACTCACTCAAAAGGCCTAAATCTAATACACAACATCAACAAAACCTGCTGGAGAGATAGGTTTGTCTTGCAGAGGCTGCCCCATCTCTGGAATAGATTTCTCACACACGTCAAACAGAATAACTTACTGACTCTCTTCAAACGCAAACTTGATGAGTGGATGGGAAATCACAATTTTTTCCAGGGGTCTCACCTGTGTCTCTCATTGATAGGGGTGACAGGTGCTGACTGAGGTTTATTTTCTTGGGGATAAACTCTAGGCTTGTAAGGGCTCCAGGGCCATTAACCTAGTAATCTCCTATGATCATATGATCCTATGAATATGCATGCAACTTCAATCTGTACTGAGCTACTTTGTATGCATTAATGTTATGCAAAGTAACACATACATGTGTGGCTTGGAACACCTGCTTTTATCCCACCCTCAGGTATGCAACACTCCCCACTCAACATATGCAGTGATTTGAGAAATGGGGTGATCTCATCTGGGGAGTGTCAATGGTGGGCCACCACTGCTGGCATCCCTAGACCTCTCAAACTGGTGCACTCCATTGGCTGCACAAGGGATCATGTCAGAGCACTGTTGATGTCAGGCCTCCAGGGATCTATTGTAACCTCCCACACCATTAATCATGTTGGTGTTGTCAGTCCACACTGCATTCATCCATACTGCATTTTCTGCCAATCCAAGGAGTCCCCATTCATGTTTTGTTTTCCTGTGGTTAGAAATTGTTGCCTCTGGGTCTGTTTGCCATCTGGAAGACAGTTATATGGGCATAGCTAGATTAATGTGGGGGCCCACATGTGGAGATCATTATGTTGACAACTTATACACTTCTGTGCCAAAATCTAGGAAACAGTCTCTGTCTCGTATAGTGCTGTGACATATAAAACAACATATGTGATACGAAAACAATGTCCGAATACATAAAACTTGGTACAACAACAGCATAACATGTGACATCTGTAGAGGCTGTCAGTGGGATTTGAACCCATTACAGCAGATTCCCAATCACAACAACATTGTGCAACACAATCCACGCACTCTGCAGGCAGTTCACATTAACATACTACTCATATGAGTAAAACGATAATGTTGGATGGCTATCGCACTCATCCTGTATTGTCAATAGCTGTAATGCTACTAGAGCCTAAACAGACAACCTGTGTAAAAAAGCAGTCATGTTCACCTGAACTGTTATACATGATTAGCTTATATCACCACAATCAATAGCAGTGAATACGATCCCCATTAGCAGATAGTAGCTGTACATTATCAATTGAACAACTTATGGAAAACATCAGAAAGCCTCCATATCGTTAAACATACCACACACACATTACATGGTAAACAGACTAAAAACAGATCTAGTTTTACTGAGGGAGTATATCCAGTACATGTTTTAATAAGCATCAGTGAATAAATATCCATAACATTACTACAAATACATAGTACATAGCAAAATATGGATAATGTCAGAATCCATAGGTTTCCATACATATACCACAGACTGTACTGAGTCACCAGCAATACATACATAAAATTCATTAGTGTATCCTTATGTACCTTTCACTGATGCTGTTTACATTTTTCCTGTACAGGTGCATATGGGGAAGAAGTGCTTGTTAGCGCTGCAGATGTACCCACCTGTATGCATACAAGTCAATCCCATGCCCCTGCAGTAAGTCATATACAATTTTTAAATTGCACACATTTTTCCCTAAATGCATCAAACTAAGTATATACACATGCATTTCTAAGGAGTAATGAGAACATAGGGCTATAAAGAGAGAAACATATTCCACCACAGCAGTGCTAGCAGGTGCAAAATTACATTTGCAGATACCTATGACTCAGGTATACCTGAAATTAAAACCAGATATGTGCAGACAGCTTTAAATCTCATTTGTGCCATACATAATTAGTGAGATTCATTAAAAGTCAAGTTTCTGGAACTCCATTTGTGTACACCATTGTAAGTTCTTGACATTCAGTGCATTAACCAATAGCTCAGCACAATGGGAAAGTGCTCCACACTAATAAACAATACGAATTGTTAAACAGGACCATATGTAACATGTGCCCATTATCTTTCAATGATCTGATACCATCCCATAAGATCCACTTTTAAATTGTGATTTTGATACATTTACAGATCAGACCATTGCTATCTGTGAACTGAGTGGGACCACAGTGTGCAATTTATTGAATCGTGATCTATCAACCCTATCAACTATATCATTGAGGTGGCTACTTCCAGGAATCATTGTGATGGCTAATACCAAGAGGCTTCAAAATTTCCAGATCTAGATGCCCAATTGGACCAAGAAGGAGATCACCCAGATGCTGACCGTCTACACTGGAGTGAAGCATTGCATGAGGGTCAGACCATGGAAATTCACATTGATCAACATCAAGAACTAGATTGCAAGTAAGCACTGATGTTGTAATGGAATATACAGGACTGAAATGCAGATTCACCACTGCTTTGATGACCTGCATTGGAGGAAAACTGAAGATCTTTGTTGGAGAGTAGCCAAGGTGCAGTAACAGCCAATGCATGTCTACAGTAAGTGTCACAATCCTAAATATTACAATACATTCTTAAGGAAATCAGAGATATAACTGTGACCTATATGTCACTTTTAAATCTATTGTGCAGCTGTTTTGATGATTTCCTCATCTGGATAATTAAGAAAGTAAGGTAATTGTTCACCCTGTAGTTATGGGTTTGATTCCCATTGAGTTTCTTTGCTATTGCGTATCATGTACAACTATTAAACATCATACATGCTTCTGTTTTTCAACATATAATTACATTATTTCACACATCCAGTATGATGGTGTATCACTGATGCCTAAAGCTCGTAGGCCACTAATGACTACATATTTTTCTATTATCTATAATACTTCAAGAGTATCACACAGTGTACTTGAGTATGTGTGAATAGTAACTCATACAGATATCCCTTAGTCCATTCTGTTTTACAAAATGCACAGTATTACTAAAATCCCATTTGTTTAATACAAGACTAATGCAGCTCTGAGTGTCTACTCATATGTTCTATGTTGTAAAACATTATGCTGTCCAGCAGTCATGTGGAGCATGAGGGCCTATGGACCGACACACACACACACACACACACACACACACACACACACACACACACACACACACACACACACACACACACACACACACACACACACACACACACACACACACTCTAGCAGTTTGTTAAGACAAAATGTTTGTGCTGTGTGTTAGCTCAGCTGGTAAAGCAAGAGGCTAACCTACATGTGGGTTCAAATCCATGTAAGGGAATGGTCTCATTACATTTTTATTGGTGTGCCTGTATAAAAGTTTTGAAATGCTTGTATAGATACCTACTTGTTGATATTAAAAGGTGTTTTGTACATGCTTATGACTATATCATTTATTGGTCAGATTTCTGTGAATATCCATAATATTCTGCCAACAGCAGCTCTTTTATTGCAGTTTTATGTGTAAGGCTTTGGGATAGGTCTGCAAAATGAGTGTGGAATATGATAACATTGGCCAATTGAAGTTAACGTATAAGTCTGTCATTGTTTATTCTGGCCAGTTCACCACCCTTCTCATATTTGGAGGGAGTGAGATGGTCAGATATACATTTTGACTGTAGACTAGTGAGATCCCCTTATATCACCTAAATATTCTGATGTACAAGTTGTAATTTAACAACAAAATATATGTATATATGTATATATTTTCTGCCCTCCCACCTAAACAACATTTGTGTATGTGACGAACAGGAATTTGTAGTTGTCTGTTAAGAGCAGCTATGTGTTACATGACAGTATTCTACTGTCTGAGGTATGAAATCTTGCAGTTGTGTTTTTGTGTTGTGACCACTGTGCTGACATGATTTTGTGTCTGCAATTTTTTTCATAGCTGTAAAGCATGTTGTTCTTTATTTTAACTGTCTTATAAAGCATAAGCCATGATCCATATTTTTATCTTATCCCTGCATATTATTATCATTGATTTGTTTAACTGCACTTTCTCCATGCAGTCCCAGGCAAGATGGATTAGCTAGGTATGTAAGTGTGAAGGTTAAAGTGTGAACATAGTTGAGAGTTGCAGACTTCAATCTCAGGTCCTCACGTCTGTGTTCATTAGTCTTTCAGTATGTAAAGGACTGTATGTGAAACATGTAAATGTGTATATGCAGATATCTGTAATCTTATTCAAATTAAAAGTTAAGGGAACATCAACTGATCAGCATATTTCAATATTATACCTGTATAGTGTAATTCATAGATGCTTTTTACTTTTTGCAGATGATGAGGAGCTCGCTAGGAATCGTGCCTTGTGCATCAAGCAGATGCACAAGCTGGAGGAGTAGTGCAGTGAGAGAGGTATGTTGATTACTTTTTAACATTTTGTACTCAGATAGATCTGGTCATTATCAAAGAATTGGCTTTGTTTTGCATTACCATGCATATTACGTCTAATGTAGGAACACCCATCATGCATCTGTAAGGTAAGTGCAATAGTCATACAACCCCCATGACTACCTGTATAAATTTCATAAAAATTCTGCATATGAGTTAGCAGCAAGCCAAGTTTGCTGTAGGTAATGTTTTGAATTGTATGTCACAATCTAGATGACGGTCAATTATGTATAACTGCCAAAGTGCTTTGTGGTGTACTGTATCATGTGTAAGTTAATAGTGCTTTCTTGCTGTTTGTACTGTAGGAGTTGGTGTATTTGTATGTCAGGATGTGATACTTAGTAAATTATCATTTTTGCATATCCTGCCTATTCATATATTGAATGGGTAACTGCTGTCTCAGTGTTCATACTGTGTTTCATGGATGGTTCAGTTAGACAGTGGCATTGCTTCTGCCAGCAACACACTTATATAATGTGTTTAGGGATAGTTCTGTTTATCATTTCTAACTATCTGTTACATAATCAGCGTCATGCTGTTTGCATTTTATAGTGTCATATATGGTTTACCTTCATTTGTTTGAAAGGTAAATAACCGAATGGCCTTCTGTGTGACTTAAAACATTGAAAAACAGTAAAAGCTTGCAAACAAATGTCAAAAATGATTTCTTGGAATTCGAAAATCAACCATTTTTGAACTCCATGACAACAGTGCACTCCCCCTGACATTTAAAAAACATCACCGGATGTCTCCAAACACCTATATGCAACCCACCGTATGTCTCTAAACAGCGATATGCAACACACCATGTGGGTATCTGAGCCCCCTCACACCCCTTGCTACGTTAATATACTAACTCCAAGATCGCACTACAGTCAGAGAAGGGGTACATGTTCTGACCCTCACTTTAGTGCGATCTGCACTCAAAAAAATGAATTACAATGAGCGAATGCACACTGGCATTTGCTCATGTGTAATTTTGAACATACATGGTTCGTCAAAACGGACTTTTTGTGAACGTCCTTTGGCACATCTGCCATTGCAGATGTGCACTTCAAACAAATGAAGGTAAACCGTCATACATAGTGACTGATAAATTTATGTAGGGCACTGATACTTTAGTAGACATACAGTACTGTTTGTAGGACATAACCTATGTTGTCATATGTCAGGCTGTCATTGTGCTTATGATTGTCTGTTACTTCTGGCGTGTTGTGTTGTATTCCAAAGATTTGATGTTGAGTCAGTCAATAATCATGTTGTCTTGCTCAGCTCTGTTGCATATAGCTATTGTATTTCCCACTGGATTGTCATCTCACTATATCTTCATTGGGTCTATATTATATGCTCGAAGTTTTAAAACTTCATCGCTCATATAATTGACACTATATGAGTGAAGTTTTAAAATATCGAACATATAATAAAAACTAGATAAATTTCACTAGAAAGTACTCACGAACAATAACTTTAGCGTAAACATAATTTAATCTCTGCTTTCGTTACAACTTCTTCAGAAAAATGAGAATACACTCACAATGACATATAAATACTATTGAATCAACAGACATGACCAATTAACTAAAACATATTTAAAGACATAATGTCCTAAAAACATTAAAAAGCTTTTAATTTCTATTTTCTAAAAAACATTTAATATTAATATGCTCATTTAAGCCAGGAGAAACAACAGCCCCAAGCTTAATCTGCCAACTAACTTCCCTAGTTTCTAACTGTTTTTTTGAAACGACCTCCTCTTTTATCTAAAGTAACCTTTTCAAGCACTGTAAAAAGAAACTTATTGAAATTATTACATATCTTGAATGTTTGTACAGGGTGTAAGTGGAGATTAAATTATTTTTACGCTAAAGTTATTGTTTGTCAGTGCTTTCTAGTGAAATTTATCTTGTTTTGTTTTAAGTTGTTTCACTAGGCCCTCATGGTGAATTGTTTTTTTATATAATAAAAACTAAACAAAAACAAAAGAAACCTACCTGAAAGCTCTGAGCAGGGGGGCAAGCCCCCCTGCTCCCCCACACCCCACTCTACTTAAATATACCAACTCCAAGATCGCACTACAGTGAAGTAGAGGGAAATATTCCCTACGGCGATCTCCGTTGAAACTTTTGAGCTTTCAAAAGTTCACTCATATGGTGTCGACCATATGAGACTCGAACTTTTGAAAGTTCGAGCTTCTGATATAGACCCATCTTCATTATACCAATATGTTAACTGGTGGCTGTTCACATGACTCATTACATGCACAGATACCTGGGTTATAATTGACATTCACACCATACCTCTCATCTGCCCAGATTTTCGCAGAATGTCCAGATTTGTGCCTCATATTTTTGGTCTGCCCTCATAAAATGTGTGTTTTTCTGGCAAATCACTGGGATGATCTGAGGATTGAAGTCATCAAATTATGACATACATTTGCATGCATCAGTTTCAGACTCCAGATTGTTCAGAAAATGCATGTTAACACAAACACTGTTACTCTAGCAACTTTCTAAGTTTATAAGAGCAATATTTAAAATATGTCCCTACTTATGGGCCTTTGTTCCCCCCATTTTGTCTGGCTTTATCCTGATTTCTTGCACTAAGAGGTTGAGCGGTATGACTCACTCACCATACTGTTGAAAAACAAGAAAAACTGTTGCTAGAAACAAAACGGCAACTGGCAGTCAGTGAAAAACTTTTATTCCTTAAGCGCTTTTCGTACGCACTGTGTACGAACTTCATCAGAGGATCAATTAACCACATAAACACACCCTTTAAATAACTTTGTACTAGTCAGCTGGTATTACGCTGATTACATATTTAAAATATTTAAAAGATTTAAAAGACCAGCATCAAGAAAATTAACATGTTTAAAATAGCCAATAACATACTAGAAATATATAAATACATAAAATAAATGAATTCATTCATACTATTAAACATGAATCAAAAAATATGAATCAAAAAATAATGAGATGTTTTACCATACTATTAATAGAAAATAATACATAATAAACAATAATATATAAAATATTGTTTTAAAACAATTACCATACTATTAATAGAAAATAATACATAATAAACAATAATATATAAAATATTGTTTTAAAACAATTGTTCATATGTATATATGTATGTATGTATAATCCACAGCACACTACTCCAAACTGCCATGAGAACTTAGAATCTATGTTATTTATAGTTAGAATTATAATAGATGTATTTATTAAATTAACCATATTATAATAAATTTGAACCCAATATACGTTCAATATTATATATACTATCCCTATATCAGGTCAACTCCTATTACAGAAACATACTAAATATACAGACATTAACTGTTTTTTAAAAAGTATATTTATTATTTGTATAATGTAAATATTTTATAAAAATATAAGTGTGTTTTTATATAAATATAAGTGTAAATATTATTTTATTTTTTATTATTAAAGGAAGGGGGGGGCATTATCTAGTTAAGCTATGTAGCTTTAAAATAGGCATAATGGAACAGATATCATTTAAACCAGGCAGGCAATACGAAAACAATCTGATTTGCCATATTAATTCCAAACGTTCCAATTGTAATTCAATTGGTCCCCCTCTGATGTTTGGTGTTAGTTGATCCAATACCCAGAATTTAAAATTATGGCCTGAAAATTCATTAATATGCCTAGCAAGGACATTTTCAGGATTACATTTTTTAATATTATAGACATGCTCATATATTCTGTCTCGAAGTCTCCAAATGGTTTTACCCACGTAGAAACAGTGGCATAGCTGGCATATTGCCACATATACAACCATCTTTGAATTACAATTATTTTTAAATTTACTTTTTAGAGTAAACCCATTTATTTTTGCAGTATGTCCCACGTAAATATATTTACAATAGGGACAATTACCACATACCGACATGTTTTTAAAACTTGTAGTTATGTTAAATTTATTATTAATAGTATCCAAAATTTGTTTAAAGTTTTGGTCATGTCTTACTGTAATTTTGGGCTCATCCCCTAACTTCGTTATCAGTTCTTTATTTTCCTTCAAAATGTTCCAATTTTTATAAAAAATGTTTTTTAATAATGAAAAATCAGAACACTAGGTGAGTGTCAAGCTGTAGTCAAAAGGTAATTCAATCAAATTCTGATTAGTATTAAAGGAATTCGACTGGTCAGGACTAGCTACAGAGGATACACTAGATTCAACCTTCAATAAGATAGGTTTGTAAAAGCCATTATTCCTTTTAACAATTACCTCATCCATAATATTATCTATAAAATTACTTGGGTATGCTCTATTTAAAAACATATTTTTTAAAATATTACACTCATCTAAGAAGTCTTCTATATTACTAACCATTCTAGCTGCTCTCACGGCCTGACTTTTGACCACTGATTTCTTTTGATAAGTAGGGTGTGCACTTGTAAAATGCAGGAAAGTATTTGAGTATGAAACTTCAAATCTGCCCAGTATTACATTCTTGGTAAGATAAACATCCAAATAAGCTATTTCATTAACATTAAAATTGAATGTAAATTCAAGAAACTTTGTAGTCGAATTGAAATAGGCAACCAATTCAGCTGCTTGATGGGCCGACCCTTCCAAAAGGATGAAGATGTCATCCAAATATCTCGTATAAAACTTTATTTTAGAGGTAATTTCTGTTTCAACTAGAACATATTCCTTTTCCCAAAAGCTCATGACCAAGTTCGCAAAACTCGAGCCACAAGGGGAGTCCATGGCTATCCCTTTCTTTTGGTGGTAAAATTTGTCATTAAATACTATAATATTATGAGCCAAGACTATTGTTAATAGTTCCTCAATAAGCCAAATCTCAGAGCCTGATACATTCATTTTTTTCAAATTTAATGATATCCATTCTATACCCAAATCTTGTGGGATTGACGTATAAAGATCTTTTACGTCTATAGTTAATAAATTCATGTTTTTATTAAAAGGCAGTTCGTTAATCTTACCCAAAAATGACCAGGAATCTTTACAAATAGTAGATTCAAGTTGGACGTATTTGTTCAAAAGTTTGTCTACCATTTTGGCACAAGCATAAGTCATGCTATTTTTACCACTTACTATTGGTCTAAAAGGTGGGTTTGCCAAATTCTTATGAATTTTAGGTATTCCAAAAAGAATGGGTACAACCGGTGATGTTACAATTAAATAATTAAGTTGGTCTAGATCTATTCTCCCTTCTATAAATAAGTCATTAATATAACCCTTTACCCTTTTACAGGCTTGGTTATATTCATTTAATGAAACTTGTTCATAAGCATTAGTTGACAACATGGCTTCTATCTTATTGATGTAATCACACTGGTCCATAAAGACCAATCCCCCACCTTTGTCCGGTTTCATTATCCGGACTTTAAAATTCTGCAAAACATTCAACCAATCCAATTCATCTGGATTCAGGTTACTCTTCCTTTTATATTTATTATTATAATGGAAGTTCCTGAGGTCCAATTCACATATTTTTTCAAATAACAAAAGGTTACTGTGTAAGGGAGGATTGAATGTACTAGGGACTCTATGTTCATTATTAGTACCAAGTAGAGTGTTCCCCAAGGTCATTGCTAGGTTTAGTTTGCGGACGTATAATTTAAGATCAATAATACAATTAGTAACATTCAAATTGTTGAGGGGAACAAAAGTAAGGCCTTTAGCTAATAGGTCTGCTAATTCAGTAGAAACAGACATAGTAGAATAATTATAGATGGAAAAATCTCCTTGAGTGTTCTTAATAACATGGAAGTTCATGGAAGAACTATATTCTGCTATTTCCATTTGGTCGTTCTCTTCCTCTGGTTCCATCTGTTCTGGCCCCTTCCCCTCTGAAAATTTGACTGTTTAGTATTATTTTGATTGTTATTGGATTGAACACTATTAAATGGAGCAGGTTTTAAGCCTCCAATGTTCTTATTTTGATTTTGTATACGTTCGCTTCTTCTGAGTCCATCTACATTGTCCTGTAGGATACTTGCATAAGATGTTGAAGGGGTAGGTTGATCAGATTCAATCATTGAACCTCTGGATAGTACATCAGTGTTTCCATTTACAGTGTTAATACTGGTACCAGTATTAACAGGTGGACACTGAGAAGTTGGTACCCCCCCCCCAACCTAGGTAAACCATTTATTTTTGGTTTATTCCACTCTTGAGCCGGTGGGGGGACTGGATAAGCTGTCCCTTCATCATACTGTGTACAGTCTCTTTGTATCTTTTTATTTTTAGTTGCTCTAGCTTTCATTAAATAAGCATCAATTGTCTCAAAAATTTTCACGTATTCGAACTTGTACCTAAGAAAGTCAGGATGTGATTTGATTTGAGTATCCAATAAAGAGATATTATCCTTCAATTCTTCATTAAACAGAGCATAATTGGTTTTCATTAGTTCAATTAACTCCAAACCCTGTTTATTAAACAATTTAATCAGTTCTAGGTGGAAGTTGGAATTAGGAACTAGTCCTGTTGGGTACTGCCATATTCTTAGACCTTTAGGTACTATTTGCAGTCTGATACATTCATTGAAATAGTCAATTTCAAGTGCATATTTTTTGTATTTAAGCAAAACATGGTCAAAGTCATTCAAAAGATTTAAGATACCATTATCTTCCCTAGCCGGACTCACCATTCCTGGCGTTGCGTTATTCAAATTCCAATTGTTGCTCGCATGCAGCCAGTCTGTTAGGTTTGGTAATCCAATAAGCCCTGGGATATTAGTAGTAATACCAGCCGATTGTGAAGGTATATTGTTCTGTTCGGAGCTAAGAATCAGTCCTTTCTCTTTGTGTTTCCATGCCAGGAAAACTCCTAGACCTTTGTCCGCAGGGTATACTTGCTGCAGGACTTGGAGGTGAATTTCCGGTAACTAGCGAGACTCCGGGTAAACTAGGAGTAGTGGCGCGAAAGTTAAAAGAAGAATTGTTATTCCCTTGGTTAGCGCTATTAATTCCAGGCGCTAATTGATTTTGTTGGTTACTGGATTGTTGCCGGTATTGCTGACCAAATGATGCTGGTTCACATAGTTTGTCCACTTTCTCAGTAAGTCTATTCACTTGCTGAGCAAGGTTCTGAATAATGTTCAATATGCTGGAATCGTTGGTGTTATCATTAACTTCCACGTTCCCTTCCGCCTGAAGGGAAGCTGGTAATTCTTCCACGAGACTACCGGAGTTGCCTGGACTCGACATACTGTTGAAAAACAAGAAAAACTGTTGCTAGAAACAAAACGGCAACTGGCAGTCAGTGAAAAACTTTTATTCCTTAAGCGCTTTTCGTACGCACTGTGTACAAACTTCATCAGAGGATCAATAAACCACATAAACACACCCTTTAAATAACTTTGTACTAGTCAGCTGGTATTACGCTGATTACATATTTAAAATATTTAAAAGATTTAAAAGACCAGCATCAAGAAAATTAACATGTTTAAAATATCCAATAACATACTAGAAATATATAAATACATAAAATAAATGATTCACTCACCAACATAAATGTGCAAGGCACATGCACAAGACAGGAAACATGGACATAATAATATTCTCAGACAGTCCACTAGCCAATGTAGTGAGGCATGCAGCACTGCAGGTCACAGTACTTGTGTTTTGTTATCATTTTCAGTGTTGTTTTACAAGGTAGACATATCAATGTTGTATTACACAGTGTCGTGGCACACTTCTCTTCAAATGCCATGATATATAAGTGTGCTGGCTGAGTGCGTGCTTGTCATGCATAATGATGTCTGATAAATAAGTATTCAGGTAATGGCAAGATTTCCACTGGTAAGTTGTGTTATGCATGCCATGGCATGGCCAAAAGTAACCTGCCAACATTCTGTGAGGGATACAGTGGCCCTGACAAGGGCCTGTGTTGCAATCATCCATAAGTACAGTTGCTTTTCTCCCTGGGCCCCTGCTGAAAAAGGGTCTTTTCGGCTCAGTCAGACACCCCCGGTTAACAAATGTAAAATAAATAAGTATAAAAAAGAGGACATAGGGAGTGTGTCAAGTGCATGAATATCCAGCCACTAGCAATTATTTTTATTATACTCCTCCTACATTATTATTGTAGGCCATATCACCTGAGAATGTGGTTTTAATGACACCTGCAATGTATGCTGGTATACCTTTATTCCCAGATGGAGACTTCACCAGTTGGCAACATATTACTTAATATCAGTTAGATTTCTGATGTGCAGTTTGTGTTTAATGTCATCCATGATTTTCACAGGGATGTGCAGCCTTATAGACATCTGATTTTCATTGTTATGGTTTTAATTAATGGACTGCATTGCATATGGTGTTACATTTTACTATGGGCATACCTTATTCTAAGGTTTCATACTGTTTACTGCATGTGCATTGTGTCTCAGTGGGTATATGCACTCATTTATTTGCAGGTATGCATATTATGTACTTTCTGTCTTGTCTTGTGATTCACCTTGACAAAACATGGGACCAGTGGATACTCACTCACCAGACATCAGAGATTAGCCCATGCCAGACCACTGGTGCAGCAGTTAGCACTGTCACCTCACAGCAAGAGTTCTGTGGTTCGATTCTTGGCTGGGTTGCCTTTTCTGCATGTCCTCCTTGTGTTTGTGTGGGTTTCTTCTGGGTTCTTCAGTTTTCTCCCATATTCCAAAGATATGCAGCAGGTGGACTGGACACTAAACTGGGCCTAGGTGTGAGTGTGAGGTATGGATGAACTACCATTGTAAGGCTAGCCACCCAGTGGTGTAAACATTGGCTCTAGATGATTGTCATTGCTGAAGTGACACCCTAAACCCATGCACAAACACGGGGAAAGGGGTTGAGGATAGATAGATCCATTTTGGTCACTTCTATTCCTTGGTCTGAAGGCTTTCCCATGTTGTATCCTAACCATTTTATGTAAATTTAATTATATAGCTGCATCACTCACATTTTGTTATGAGAGATGCTCATTAATTAGATAATATAAATCTGTTTTTCTGCAGGTCAGTATGCTGTATGTGGGTCAAGTCAGAATGCTGGCAGGCACAATTTAAGATTGAGACTGACTTTCTGTTTCCCCTCTCTCTCTCTCTAACATAAAAACAACAAGATTTTCTTATCTACAATGGAGGAGTGAGTCAGTCCTCATAATTTGCTAACTTTACCCTTTGAGTAGATTGCTTTAATTGGCCAAAGTATTTCAGTGAAGCTAAAGAGATTTGCTTTGAAGATCACAGTACTTCTAAACCATGCCATTCTTATTTTCCCAAGGATTGTTTATCCAGCCCTCTGTGCTATTATCAAGGGCATTTTTGTAATGAGGAGATCCAGTATTCTTTTCTCAGAAATGGCAGACCAGGTTCCTCTCTCAAAATTAAGGGCCACCTTGTAGTCAGAATATACCCTAGGAATTATTTCCTATGCTGCAGTGCATGTTAGAAGATGCTGGCTTACAAGAAACATATGTAATCTAATAGCTAAGCTGTATTTTGAAGCAAATGTGAACAACTGCACATCTGGGTGACATTTTTGCCATGCAAGTAATAATTAAAATTATTTCGTCCAAGTTAGTAGTTTGGTGATGTGCCTAGATGTTTGAGATGAACTGCTGACAGTTTGTATTTTTGCAATTAAGAATAACATTAAAGTCTCCCCTTATCATGATTGACAGGTATGCACCCCCCTAATTCTGCTAATGCTGCTTGTAAAGTGAAAAAAGGTGTTAGGTCTTTTTGGTTAGGACCACAGAAATTCCCTATTATGACATCTCAATCCTTGGTCCTTTCTCTGATAATGACATATCTCCCACCGGAGTCAGTTATGGATTTTATTTTGCTCCCATTTAGAGAGCCTTTAAATAATGTAAGTACCCCTTTAGAAGAGCTCTTCCAATATTCTCCTTCAACTTTTCCATTCAGATAATCTGGTAGCCACTAACCTTTTTGTACGTTTTGTCTTTTGTACACATATTATTCCCACTTAGATGTTGCTGATTTCTTTTAACATACATACTGCCTTTATTGCCAAATTCAGACCTTTCACATTCCAAGTAAAACAACGTATCTGACTCCCTATATTGCATTGCAGTAGATGTCATCACTATGGGTATTTGTATAATAGTGTAGAATGTTTTGGTTAATAATTTGCTTGAGGGCAATAATATCTCCTTGAGGCAGAAATGCACAACTACTTAGGGTTACCATGGCCATTGTACCTGTCCCTTCTAAAATATGAGAGAATACATAGCTTTCCCCAGCTGGACTATCATTGGTGAGTGTTTTATGTATTAAATATGAGGTAGTTAACCACCCTACCCACATTGTAAGTTAAAGACAGCTCTTACTAAAGCAGTGGAATTGAGAATATTGTTATGTCCTCTGGATATAAAGGATCAGGTATAACAGAAGAAGTTTGCCAGCACCCCAGCTGAATTAATGACGAGGGAGAGATTAAGGTTCCATGCCTGTACCAAATCCCCATATAGTTAGTAGATTCCTCTTTTCAAAGTACTCTGTAGCATGGCTACCATGTTTACAGGCTGTCAAATACAGTATAATATGAGTGATCAGTAGATAAGAATATGGCAATGCCCTTAAGATAATATATGCTGTGCCTTGGTTGAGAGAAAATATAAAGAACATTTCACACTGCCACCCAGTCATTCTGTGGTGGACTTAACAGTCACAGTTGTGTTAAGTAATAGTCCTGGAAGCAAACTTTTCAAGTAAAATCTGAAAACAAAACCTTATTAATTAACAACTATCATGAATAAAATGTCTTGCATGAAAACATTGTAGTCGGGCCCACCCACAACAATGGACCTCATGTGGAAAATAGTTGTTTCACCCCTAAACACTGGAGCATATTTCCCTTTCCAAACACTGCTTTAAGAATGCAACCAACTGCTAAGTGAAAAAAAAGTTAAGTTGAAGGGGTTGTTTTTGTTGCTGCTGCTACCACTTTTTCAACAGTCTCTTTGCCTTGCCCCCTTTCAAGTCATTTAGCTGATGAATCAGAGTTCACAAAGTCCATAGGGAATTCAGTCTCCTCGTCAGATGATTGTGCCAGAGGTAAGAATCTATTAAAACTTTCTATTGAAGTCTAACATCAGGCATGCTGAGACAGGGAGATATTGAAAGCTGCATTATTTAGGGAAGAGATAACAGAATTATAAGTTTTCTTCATCCTTGGAGCTTTATCTCCCAACTTTGGGGACTGTAGTAACTTTATTTTTGTTTCAATACCAAGGCCCATTACTCATGGAGAGCTTGTAAAACCTGCTGTTCACTTATCCAAATAAGCTTTAACCTTAGTGGGATAGCTGAATGATACTGGGATTTTTCCCTTTGGGACTCAAAGCATTGCAGGGAATCACAGTTGAATGTAGAAACCCTGATCCTTATATCTTTTTAGTGCAGGAAGGAAGGCTTTATGCTTGTTATATAGGACCACACTAAAGTCTGGTGCAAAACATGACATTGTTCCTTTTATTTGTCAGTTTTGGCCAAGATGTTTGGAGAGTTTCATCACCTCCTCCTTGTCATTATAGCATAAGAATTTTATAATAAAGTGTCTTAGGTGACAGATGTGTTTTGGTTTACACAGTGTGCTCTATCTATGATTGTTAGATTGTCCTTTTTATTAATATGATCAATTCTTGTTTTATAAATAATAGATGGTTATTTCCTTCCCATCCTTCAGGTGGTCCCTTTAACTGCAGGCTATTCCATCTTTCTCAGTTTTCAACATCATTATCTTTTAATTGTAATTTCTACTCGAGACTTTGAACTCTTCCATTTGTTTGGAGTGGATGTTTAGGAGGTGTCAATGCTCAAGTAAGTCCGTGTGTTGTTTCTCCAACATTAAATGAATCTCAGCTACATCTTCCTTCATAGTTCTCACATAGCTTTCAGGATTGGGAGATCCATTTTAACCTCTTGCATCAGGGGGTTAGGGAAAGGAAAGGTTGTTGAATAGTATTCATATCTTGATAGGTTTTGCTGCCAGAGTTGGTTGGTTTATGCTTCGGCTTTACTGCCATCTTCTCACTTGTGTTAACCAAGCCGGATTTCTTTTCCACACTTGGTATAATAACTCTCTTTTCACTGAAAAAGGACACAGTCACAGAGGCAAGGTGACAGATACAGCAAATTCAACAAATTTTTACACTTTATTTGATGAAGTGGGGACAAGCTGAATACAGAGTTTAGCAGTTAAGCCTCTGGTCATCATGGAACTCTTTTTGAGACATCTACCAGTGTGCTTGTTCCCGGGTGCACCCCTTCCGTGAATATATTTTATGTCAAAAAGGAAAGGGAGAGAGACCACAAACCATTGCAAAAACATTCAGAAAGTGTTTGCATAAGAGATTGCAGAAGATTATGCTTAATCTGAAAAGGTATAACCTGAAAGTGAAATAAAGACAAGAGAAATGATTACATCTATCAGATATGTTAAATTGAGTATATTTATCAGAATAAAAGTAGTCATTAGAACAATTAGGTGTTCTTTGGATGATTCTGCATTTCCCTTTGACAGAAGAAAGAAGTGAAATAATTTTAGAGATCTACTGACCCTCACTCAGAAATGCAGTAACTGACTGAAGTCATGATGAGAGGAATGCCAGAGCAAAAATCAGCATTCAGAAAGGAAGTACAGCCTTAGTTTTACCTCAGAGGAAGTTAGTTGTCTTCATGAAAAGCCAAAATAATTATCACACCTCACTATTTGAATCTATCTTTCTATCTATCTAAATATAGATAGATAGATAGATGTTTAAGATACCACAAGTTTAATTTTGCTATAGCAAAATGCAAAGGAAATGCAAGAAACATACTGTATTGTATTAGCCAGAAAAGCCAGAACAGATAGAGAAAGTGGTGTAAAAGTGTGTTGAGTATAATATGACCCACAACAGCAATCCACAAGATAAAAGGTTGCTTTAGCATGGAACCAAACATAGAGTTGAATTGGTATTTTAGTTTCCTTTCAAAAAATCCATTTACTTACTGTGACTATATTATTATTCTCCCTGTTATCTGAAATTATTATATTATAACATTTTAGAAGCAATACTGTCATTGCAATAGTGACAGTGGCATTGACAAAAAGGCAGGAGTTTGAGCTGGATGTGGCAGAGTTAAAAATGTTAAGATTTGCATTGGGTGCGATGAGGGTGGACAGGATTAGGAATAAGTATATTAGAGGGTCAGCCCAGGTTGGAAGATTTGGAGACAAAGCCAGAGAGGCAAGATTACGCTGGTTTGGACATCTGCTGAGGAGGGATGCTGAATATATTGGGAAAAATGCTAAGTATGAAGCTACCAGGTAACAGGAAAAGAGGAAGGCCTAAGATAAGGTTTATGGATGTGGTGAGAGAGGACATGCAGGTGGTTGGTGTGACAGAGCAAGATGCAGAGGACAGGAAGAAATGGAAACAGATGATCTGCTGTGGTGACCCCTAATGGGAATAGCCGAAAGAAGATGATGATGAGAAGCAATAGCGTGAGAAGTGCAGCAAAACTTGTGTTCTCTAAACAAAGCATACCCTTTGTAACCTACGATGGTGATGGAGACAGTTCCTTTAAGACCAAGACAACCAAACAATAAGGGTGTCAGGCAAATCAGGGTAGAACTAATTGCATTCAAATTACAAAAGGGTTACACTTGATAGAAATGGTAGACTTTTGTTGGAGAGGGTTATAGGAAGTCTGTAGGGGATGAAAATGAACTTGTTGATGAAAAGTTATTTGTACAATCTGCACTGGAGGAATTTTTACACTGTGTAAAGAAAGTGATTTTCCTATATATGACAATTTCTACTGAAAACAGGAAGGAATTAAGTAAACTGCATTTTCTACCTGTAAGTGTTAAGCTGCTTGCTTGGAAAGACAATCCCAGGATTCAGCAAGCTGTATTTATTTATTTTATTTTATTTTACATTTGTTGACCGGGTTAGTCTAACTGGATATATGTCCGTTTTCAGTAGAGGCCAAGGTAGAAAAGCTCCAAAGACATGTTTCAAAAGTATAAGTACAAACAGTACACAAACATCAGGTATTATAATAATAAAAAAATAGCAATTACCATAGTAAAAAGTCATCGACAATGGAACAGTGCAGTAAAAACCTGGAGGATTTAAAAGGATGTACACTGAGGTTAAGAGTTAAAAAACTAGTATGAATAGAGTGTATGGAGACAGTACAGGTTAGGTCGGAAATAGAGAAAAGGAAGTTGGATGTGTAGAGATGATAGAATGGATTTACTTAAGAAAAGTTATGTAAAGAGGATATAAATAATGAAGAAAAAGGTAGATAAGAAAAGTATAGTCAGATGGAAGATGTAACAGAGGATAGTAAGGACTAGATAGGTAAGCTGAGTTTGTGGGGGTGTAGGACTAGTCAGGTTTGGCACAGGGGCATAGCCAGCATGATTTGAGGTAGAGTTTAAGTCTGTTTTTAAAGAGATAAAGAGGTGAGTGAGGTTAGGTCACTAGGGAGAAGATTCCAGGATTTGCCAACAGTATTAGAGAAGAGAGAATCCCCAGCCCTGTTATGAGGTTTAGAGGTGTATACAAGAAGTTTGTGTGATGAGCGTAAGGACTTCAGATTTTTATAGGGGGTAATGAGGTTTGTTAAACTTGGAGTGCTGGAAGGTTTATAGAGAATGTTGTGGGCAATGGTTAGTTGGTGAAATTTAATCAGGTGTTGAAGTTCTAACCATCCTAGCTGGTTTAAGTTTATACAATGGTGGGTTCAAAATGGGTTGCCTGTAGCAAATCTAGCAATGTTATTATAGGACATTTCTAATGTGCTGAGATTATTCTTGGGAGAGATTAGTAAAAATGGGTGAGGCATAAAGGAGAGTATAGATCAAGTGAGTGTGGGTGATAGTAGTTTTAGCAGTAGGAGAAAGGAAGCATTTAATCCTATAGAGAGTGCCAATTGTTTTGTTGACAGTCTTTATAGTATTGTTGATGTGGATGTCGAAGTTAAGGTTATTATCGATGGTGACCCCTAGTAGTTTGGTGGTGAAATCTGGAGATATTATTGTGCCATTGGTAGATGTCACAGGGAAATGTAGAGGAGAGGACTTTTGAGTTGGAGTGAAGAGGAGGAGTTTGGTTTTCTTTGCGTTCAGAAGAAGGCAATGCTGAGTGAACCATTGTTCAACTATGTTGAATATTTTTTGGTTGAGAGAGTGAAGGTCATGGGAGGATGTAGCTGAGCATAATAATGTGGAGTCGTCAGCATATTGTATACAAGTGGCTTGTGGGATAGCTAGATGAAGGTCGTTAATAAATATAGAGAAAAGAAGAGGTCCTAGTATGGACCCCTGAGGGACACCTAAGGAAACAGGTAGATGGGTGGATAAAGAGTTATGTCAAAGTACTGCTTGATGTCATTTGTCAAGGTAGGATTGGAACCATTTTATGGAAAGTGGGTCTAATGACAGAGATTTAAGTATGTTAATGAGAATCTGGTGGTTTACCATGTCAAATGCTTTTAGGCAGGTCGATAAATAGAGCAGAAGAAAGATTATTCAGGTTTTGGTTCCTGTTAATGTAGTCAGTAAAAGAAAGGAGGGCAGTGGTAGTACTGTTTGAAGGTCTGAAACCATGTTGACAGTTAGAAAGTAGATTGTTTTCTATTAAGTGGTGGAGTAGTTGTTTATGGATACATTTTTCCATAATTTTAGCTAAAGGCAAAAGTAGGGCAATGGGGCGATAGTTTGATAGCTCAGTGGGATGTCCGCCTTTATGTAGGGGGATAATATGGGAGACTTTCCATAAGGTGGGGATGTAACCTTCAGTAATAGTTGTGTTGATCAGTGTGGTAATAGGATAGACAACAGCCTTGGATGATAGCTGTAGATATTCAGAAGGCAGTAGGTCTGCAGAAGGGGGCATAGTTTCAGTTTATTCAGTAGGGTTTGGATAAATGTGGTTGGAACAGGTTTGAAATGAAAAGTGAGAGGTAGGGTAGAGGACTATGAAGGTAATGTGAAGGTATTATGTGATAGTTGACTAGCTAGTGTTTGGATAGCATCTGTAAATAAGGTATTAGCTGTATGGATGGGATTTTTCCTATCTGTATTTTGAGGGTTAGGTGTAGTGGCTTGACCTGGGTGGAGTAACTGCTTAATGCTAGCCCAGATTTTCTGTGGGTTGTTGTAGTTAGGTTGTTGATATTGTGAGTAGTAGTTTTGTTTATCAGAGAATATGTCCTTCTTTGTGTCATTTCTTAGCTGTCTAAAGGTTTGTTGATCAGCAGAGTTTTTAGTCTTTCTCCATTTGGCCCAATGTTTATTTCTGAGATGAATTTTGTGTTTGGTTTCATAAGAAAGCCATGGGGCAGACTTGGCCTTAATTCTAATAGATCTGGATGGAGCGTGGTGATTAAGAATGGCTAGGAAGGTAGAATTAAAGAAATTAACAGCTTCATCTAATGGAAGTTGTTTTAAGGGAACCCAATTGCATGCTCTTAGTTCCACTTGGAACAGGTCAAGGTTAAATTTCTTTTTGGATCTAATTTGTTTGATAGAGATTGGAGTAGGGGTGTTTGCTTTTAGTCTGATGATGTAGGTAAGTGAGTGGTCACTTAAATCATCGGGGGGGGGGTTCCAGACTCATAGTAGTGAGTGGGATTGTTTGTGAGAATCCAGTCTAATACACTTGCTTTCTTGTTAGCTTTGTTTATTCTGGTGGGGGAGGTAATGTCTTGAGAGAAACCATATAGGTTTATGTGAGTGGTAGGAAGAGTACTGCTATAGGAATTCCAGTCTAAATTTATATCACCTAGGATTATGGTTTCTTGAGGCAGGTGTTGGGATAGCCAGCAGAGGATATTTTCCAAGGTGGCTATGTTATTACCAGGGGGCAAATACGTACAGATAATATAGATTGATTTAGCATTGTTAAGTTCAAGTTTAGAGATGAGAATTTCAGCATTGAAGTCTAGGGGTGTATTACAATTGTAAGTTGTTAATTGCAAACCAGATTTAAATAGAATAACAACCCCACCACCTTTCTTAGCTACTCTGTCAACTCTTAGGATATTATATTCAGGTGGGATAATTTCATTATCTTAATGGCAGGTTTTAGCCATGTTTCTGTTAGACAGATAATATCAAAGGAATATACTTCTAGGAGAGCATGGAGTTGAGTCACTTTGTTGTTGATACTACGTATATTAAGATGAGCTAGTAGGAGAGAGTTTGAAGGTTTGGTAAGGGGATAATTGCAAGATTGATTATGGTTGTGAAGGGAGATAAGGGTTGTTGTTGGGCCAGGGTTAGGATGAATATCACTGTCCTTTACTGTGAGGAGTTGTACTAGATAGCTTGGGTTAGGGAATTTGCTGTAAAGAGATAACACTCTTTTGAGATATAGTGTATTATATTTAATGGAAAGTGTTCTATGATACTTTGCATGTAGGTAGCTAGGTGAGCATGTTATGTTTGCTTGGTCATGTAGGTGTGGTAAGGGTTGAGAGTTGGTTTGTTGGTTGGGGTAGTTAGTATGTGGATATATTGGGTGTTCATATGACGAGAGTAGATAGGCACTCGTTAGAAGTGGTAGTGGTAAAATAGTGAAATAGAGTAGAATTAGAAAAGGGTTGGTTGGATTAGCCATTTGGAAGGATTGGCTATTTATTCTATATAAGTGTAGATGTAAGTATGTAAGGTGGGAGTAAGTAAAGATAGGAGGGAGTGGAGATTATGGAGGGGAGTGGTTAGGGATAGGAGATGAAAGAGAAGAAGGCCAATAGGAAGTGGAGAGAGGGGTAATGGGAAGAGGAAGAGGTGTGGTTAGAAAGAATAAGAGTAGGACTCATGGGGGCGGGTGGAAATTGGGGGCAGGGAGCGGGTAGACACAGAGACTGGAGCAGTTGTAGAGGAAAAACAATCAGCAGGACTAATATGTGAAAGTAAGCTTTAAAAGCCAGATGAGATAAAGGCCAGAGGGAAGTGTTCCTAGGAAAGGTAGTAGTAGACAATAAGTAGAACTTAGTGAGGTGGGAGAACAGGATAGCAAGTACAGGTATAAAAGGAGAAATTGGGTAAGAAGCTAGGTAATAGAGAGGATGAGAAGGGAGTGAGGCTGGATAAAGGGTGCCACCTAGTGGACAGGCCTAAAAAAGCAGGCAGATGTAGGAAGGAGTCAGATGGCGAAATCAGGGGAAAGTTTGGCACTTAGTCAAAAGGAGGGATTCTAAAGAGGATGGGAGAGAGAGAGAGTGATTTATGTATAGAATGGGGAGAGGAGGCTGATGGCTGCCTTAGATCAATACGTAAATTACCACCTGTGGCAGCGGTACACTAGTATAATGGCAATTCAGGCAGGAGTTGTTTAATACACATACTTTTCTTGTATCCTTGTTATAGGGTTTGCAGGGCAGATAGGCTGAGAGGTGTGTCGCAGTTAGTTGCAGGGGTTCCTTTAGGTTCAAACTGATTAGTGCTGGAAGCACAAGTAGAGCAGGGAACTTAAGAAGGCAAGAGAGACAAGGTAGTTATTAGAAAACATGAGTTAGCACATAGCAAGTTAAGAGTGGGTATATAATACTAAAACATTCACCTATAGTTATATGTAGATAGCAAGTAAAACAGTACAGAGTATATTATATCTATACTTATATATAGATAGCAATTAGACATATTATAGCGATATACTTGTATATCAGATGGAACTAGTCATTCACAGAGGCAGATAAGTTAAAAATAGCAGTTACACAATATCCTAACCCAGGTAGCAGCAGATGAAAAACATAGTCAAGCAATTATTTAAATGCTGCATGGCAATAAAACACTTTCAGCAAGATTTATATGTCCCTAGAATTAGTGGCAACAAGACGGTACAAGTAAAAGTTATTCCTACCTATTTAATGGCAACAATAGACAGTCATCAGTTAAACAAACACTAAGGAGGACTGTGCTGGGTCAAGGCAGGCTTAGAAAGACCGTACAATTACACAGTAACAGCTAATCAGGAATAGAGTGAAAGAAAAACTAGGCTTCAGAGTAAGCGCTTAGGAGGCGCCACTCAAGAAAAAATTACCAGTTATGGAAAAAACAAGGTAAATATGGTTATGCTCAGAGTAGGATCTGCCTGAGAATAGGGAATTAATAAACTTGCAGTAGTCAGCTTGTTATAATGCCATAGGCAGTCTGTGCCCTTATCGGCTTGTTATACAAGCCAGGAATAGTAGAAATGCTGTAGTCGGCTTGTTTAAAAGGCCAGAGGCAGTCTGTGCCATTGTCGGCTTGTTACAGATGCCAGTGGCAGCCTTAATACCTATGAAATTTCCACTTTAACTTATCGGCTTGTTCCACAAGCCAGAATTTATGAAATAGCCGTAGTCGGCTTGTTAAAAAAGGCAGTGGTTGTCTGTGTCGTAGTTGGCTTGTTACGGAAGCCAGCAGCAGTCTCTAATACATAAGAATTCCCACTTTACTTTATTGGCTTGTTACATAAGCCAGGAATAAAACAATTGCCATGGTCGGTTTGTTAGAAAGCAAGAGGCAGTCTGTGCCATTGTCATCTTGTTATAGAAGCCAGTGGCAGCCTTTAATTCCTATGAATTTTCCACTTTACTTTATCAGCTTGTTACACAAGTCAGGATTAATAAAATTGCCGAAGACGGCATGTTAAAAAGCCAGAGGCAGTCTGTGCCATTGTCAGCTTGTTACAGAAACCAGCGACAGCCTTAAATACCTATGAATTTTCACTTTACAAGTAACTGCTGCTAGATAGGTAAGCTTGCTCTTAATTAGAACTAAAGGAAAACACTATGAGGGTGGTGTAATACCAAGGGCAGTGGCCAGGCTAGGGAACAGTCGGTACCATAAAGGTCCGTAGTGATCAAAATGATCTAGTGTACTAGTGACCAGAAAAACACAGATTTCAGCATAGGGCACACAGTAAAATTACTTTGTCTGTCAAGAAGCCACTAGACCAGCAAGTACAGCTGGTTAAATTACTAGGCTCAGGTTACCTTTAGTGAAACACCACAAGGTAGGCGTAGTGGACCTTGCCGTGTCCAGGCCTGGGAACAAGCAATGTAGAAATGCTGTGGTGTAAATTTGTAGCAGGGTAGATACCTTACAGAAATGCTGCTATTGGCTTAAACATGCTACAGGCATTGGATAGAGTGTTTTTCAGTCTAGGGATGGCTTTGCATCAACAAGCGGTGAGATAGCTACTATAGGTAGTATACAAGAAGGAAACGCTACTAGCGGGTCAAGTGTTCAAGCAATCAATAGTTAGAGCATTTGCAGTCTAGGTAAGGCTTTACAAAGGGCAGGAAAGCAGTAGCCATTAGAGTTGTACATGTAGCAAACGCTAAAATAATCCTAAACAGTTTTCTTGCTAGAGTAGCACAATACAAGCACTCCAAAAATACTTTATACTAAGACTCAGACAGTCTATAAAACTGCTTTACAAAATGACAGGAAACAAGTCGCGACAACATTTGTACAATACAAGCACAGTTAGGTTAAGACATCAAGCAAAGGCCTGGATGGCTTGGAATATCTAAACCTACCAATATATACCTATTAAACAAAAACCTATGGTAAAAAGAGCCTCAATAAAAATACATACAATAACTACATACCACAGGGGTTAGACATCAGCAGAGGGAACAGACAGCAGCCAGGGCAAATCCCTAATCCTAAAGATGGCGGCCCACTAAGCGCAGGGTATTTATGGGAGTTTGAGGAATAAAGGTAGTGAGGGGAGGGGAATAAGAGGAAGTGTAGGTGCAGGTGGGAGGGACAAGGGAGCAGGCAAAGTCAAAGAAGGCGATTGGAGATCATGCAGTGCAGGTAAAATGTAGCAAGCAAGAAGGTTTAGACAAGTGTGGGCTAAGACCAATGGGAAAAAAATAAAAACGGAGTGCTAAGAGAGTGACAGGCAGTGGTATGCTGATATGGACTAAGGACTAGAGCAGGAGACAGAGACTGGAGCAGTTATAGAGGAAATAAAATCAGCAGGACTAATATGTGAAGGTAAGCTTTAAAAGCCAGATGTGCAGAAACAGTGTAGGAGCTCCTGCATTGAAAATGGCTGCTGAGCGATCCAGGAAAGTGCAGGTTTTTATATGCACGAGCGGTCCTACACTGTTCTGGCAGTGAAAACTGGTAAATATGCAAATCACCTCATTTGCTGGTGAAAAACATGCAAATGAGGTGATTTTGCGATCCACCAAGCTGCCAGGTCTCTGTGCTAGAACAGTGTCAGTGCAGAAATGTATTCAGAAAATAACTAAGTACATTTCTGCAACTGACAAAACAGACTCATGACAGCTCGTGGAAAAGCATGTATTATGTACATTAGACATGCCAATGGCCAAATATAAGGCCATTGGCATTGAAAAGTGATTAATTATTATGAAAATTAAACTTTTTTTTTTTTGCCGATCTCAGACGTTTTTAGCATAAGGCAGCAGCGCACAAACGGGATTGTGCCAAAAGCAAAAAAAAAATTGGAAAACTTAATTCTAAGTTAAATCTGCATTTTGCCATTGTAGGCAATGTCATGCAGAATGTAAACAATACCAGGGATCACTAGTTGTCAAGGGGAAAGGGTCCATGTTAGTGCAGTAACTAACGACCTACACACTGGGATATGCAAATGAGGGGAGTTATACTGAATCAGAGATTTCATCAAAGTGTCATCTTGTACCTAACTGTGTAGGTGCAGCAATACAACAGTGCAAATGTAAGAGCTGAATGCTTCATAAGGGGGTGTGTCATGCTTGCTGTAAGCTCATTGAAGCTCTGCGGCCTGTGTTTGCCCTTAGCTAAGCACAGCTAAGGAAGGGGGGTGTCAGATGTGCCTGAGCACTGTGTACATAGCCTAAACAGGTGTGCGTGCCGCGCACCGGGATTTAAACCAAGAAAAAAAAAAGAAAAAAAAAATAGGAAATGGCAGCACTGTTTACATTTGAGCACTGGTATGGGTGGCACACCTCGGGGCCTAAATAGGGAGAAACTGGGAAGGGGAAACATCAGTAGGAAGGCAGTCAAGGAGAACTAGCATAGCTGGCAGGTGGAATGTATCAGAATCAGTGGAATACACATGCAGCAGCCCAACACACTACTATAAACTATGCAAACAACTTTCAGACTGGATGTTGGGGAAACAGCAGTAGGAAGGCAATCCAGGAGAACTAGCATAGCTGGCAGGTGGAATTTATCAGAATCAGCCAAATACACAGGCAGCAGCCCAGCACACTACTATAAACTATGCAAACACCCTACAGACTGTATTTTCCCACAAACTCTACACCACCAGTGTACACAGATGGGGAATTTTTAACTGGCAAAACTAACTAAAATGTTAGAGACTGCTGCTGCTTTACTCCATCAATATGTGCTAGAGACTGAGGGTTGTGAAGAGGAGAATGCTGATGACCAACCCACAGTGAGGAGGAGGAGGAGGAGAAGAGTGTACAGACCTAGGGTAACCTACCAGAGCCTACATGAACTGGAGATAATAGACCGCTATAGGGTGGACAGGGACATTATACAGCAAATCGTAAGCTGTGCCGGCCATGCCTCACACACAGAACTAAAAGAGTGGAACCCATCCCAGTGGATACCAAGGTATGTGTAGGTTTAAGAATACTAGCCACAGGTACCTTCCAAAGACCAACTGGGGATATCATGAGGGTTTCACAAACATCAGCATCTAGGGTACTCCACCAGTTCCTGGATGCCATGACACAACATGCCAATGAACACATATATTCCTCACTGCCTGTGAGGCATTGACCAGACATATGCATCTCTTCCATCATATAGCAGAATACCCTGAGGTAGTTGGTGCTATAGACTGCACGCACATCCACATCAAAGCACCATCTGGTGAGTGGGGTAGGGTCTACATAAACTGCAAGGGCTTCCCCTCCATCAACTGCCACATTGTGTGCGATGCCCAGGGCATTATCATGAATGTGTGTGCTGGCAGCCCTGGAAACTATCACAACTCCCACATCTGGCATTGCTCACAGCTGTATCAGGCATTTGCCAGGGGGGCATCCCATATGGTCATCTAGTGGGGATGCTGGCTATGCACTGGAGCCATGGCTGATGGCACCCATCAGAAATGCACACACACCTGAACAAGAACACCATCATTGTAGAGCATGTGTTTGGGATGCTCAAGTCACGGTTCTGCTGCCTTGACATATCCGGTGGAGCCTTGCAGTACTCTCCAGCTACATGTACACAAATGTTCATAGTATGTGCCATGCTACACAATATGATCCTGCAGGAACAGCTGCAGCAGGAACAGAATGGGGCAGGGCCACACTGCTCCCCACCATTTCCAAGGCCAGCACAGGCACAGAGTGACTCAGAGGAGGAACATCCTGAGCCTGCCCCTGTAGGCAGAAGGAGGCATGCCCAGTATGCCCATGCCTTAGCTAAAAGGCAATGCATAGCACACACACTGACACTGTAGGGACCCAGTGACTGATACCTCTCTCCAACTCGCACATACAGTAAAAGGGATGCCAAACATGACACTACCTGAGCTTTACCATGTATAGCGAGTGTACTATGTGTATCCAACATAGTCAGCCCTCCAGCACCATCCTGAATACTGGCTCAGCAATTAGGTAAGTCACCCTTCCTATCAATTACTGAATGGAGTAGTATGTTCTCATCCTTGTATGTATGATATGGATACAAGCATGCAAGGGAATTTGGTGGCTGAATGGGACAGCAGGAAATTCAATAACAAATGCTGGTGTCAGCATACAAGGCAGCACTACAGAAGGTGACAACCCGCACCACAGTACGTGTGATGGCCCAAATAACTGTGGGTGTCAATACGTCACACACATGGAGGTCAGTGAGGGTCACATACCCACCACCAGCCTCACCCAGCAGGACAGGTGTAGATGACCATAAACAAACACCAGGCTAAGGCCACCAAATGATGGCAATGGTGAACAGTCCCCCACCAGGCCTACACAGACATACTACAACAGGTCTGGCAGTTACATTTTAGTTCTGAAGGGTAAGAAGTCTGAAACTGAAATTTATGCCATTAAGATATAACATGTGTACTCTACTGATATGCCTCCTTTATGCATGATAGCTCACAATACAATATGAAACAGAAGCCAACAGAGTAACCGAAATACCAGTACAGTCATTGCAAATGTTTAAAGTCTGCAGGTGTGCACCCCCCCCCACAATCCCACATAGAAATGCAGTAACAGATGGCCTGCAGCACTCTCAAATGGCCAACAGTCTTCTGGCAAAGGCCCATGCATCACCCATAGTGCCAATGTATGGAATGTCAGGGGGTCCCAAATGACAACCTAACACAGTAAACAGAAAACAAATGCAAGATCATGTTGACAAATGCCAGTAGCATGCCTCCCCATGTCCTACTGCAATGACTGTGGACCAGGTCATACATACTACTGGGGTAAAGGCCCAACAATAGGGATACCTCTGAGATATTGCTTACATAATGTTAGGAAGAGGAGAGAATAAAAGGGGGGGTGTAGAAGCATGGATGTCATGGAGTGTGTGACGTCTGAAACTCTAATGTCCACCCATACTACTCCCTGACTGCAAACACATGAATAAATATCCACAAAATTGCTTATAAATCATAATGTGAAGGTAAACTGACCAGATATATGAGTCCTGCCTTTGGATAACCTGAGTGTATCTGTACAGCTGAGAGGTATGGCCCCAGCAGGATATGGCCATTCCATGAAGTTGAGAAAAGCACAAGAAGGGGATCCCCAGCCAGCATACTAACAAGGTGCTGGACCATTACACAAACCAGCAAGTCTATTATCTGTAGCTACCCCTCCACAAAGGCAGGAGTGTGCCAGAATGTGTAGTCTATATGGCTCAGAATATTGGTCTCAGCTTCATTCATCTTGTGTTTCCCTGGTAAATAACTGTGAGAAAAGAATGATAACTGTCAGTAGTTGATGACATGATACATCACAGCGTAAAACAGTACATATGTCTGAAAATCTATGCTACAACCAAACATGTCACATAAGCAGCACAGACAGCAATAGTTACAGTATCCCCCATATGTTATGTCCATTGTGTCTCCATATTGGCAACCTATCTACAGATATCCTGCAGAAACAGTTTTCTAGGTGTAGCTGTAGCACACAAAACCCTAAATTGGAGTTCAACCCTCCCTGGAATGAATGCACACACTCAATCTAGAAGGTCATACTGGGCATGCTCCTACACTAAATGAAGCCCATGTCTCACAACACAGTGGACTACAGATATCAGTTATTTGCAGCTGTCTGTGCACACACACCAAATTGTACACCATTGATACTTTACACACACACTTTGGATATGAATACTCACACATATCTAAGGACAGCATAATATAATATGTCAAACATACACACACAGTGACGTGGGGAAGAGAAAGACAGACAGCGACAGAGATAATTCCATTATGAGGCCTTTCCCACCCAGTACACATCCCATTGTCCTATATCACATGATGTGCTGAAGTCATTCACTGTAGAAATTCCTTTGGTTAGCCCTCAGCTGTATAGTCTCAGTGGTGTTTGTGATAACTGTGTAACACTACATTACAAATAAGTATCCATGTCTCAGCTGTAATCCCAGTCTTGTCAAATGTAAAGTTGTGTGTGAGTGGGTCTGTGTGTTTCTAGATGAATGTGGTTGAGGCCATTCACACTCACTAAACTTCCCTTACCACTCCTTCAGCAATGCTGCTGATGTCACTCACCTTCAAAGATACCTTTGTACAACTCTTTGATATATAAGCACTGTGATGCTTGTGATAAATGTGTAATACTGTAGTGTAGCAAACTCATTAGATAGGAGTTCTAATCCTGCTCCTGTCAACTGTGAAAATGTGTGTGTTTGTATGAGAGAGTGTGTTTGTCTAAGTAGAGACCTGATTTTGTGGTCATTCACACTTACTACACTTCCCTTACCCTTCCTTTAGCACTGCTGCCGATGTCACTCACCTGATAGGTATGTTTGGACAATGCTCTGCCTATAATCTCTGTGGAGCATGTGATAAATGCAGAACAATGTAATAACAATAACTACACAGGTAGGGGTTTGAGTCTCATTCCTCACAAGTGTTTGTGTGTGTGTACATATATATGTCCGTACCTTATAAGATTATGGCCCCATTTACACCCAGTATACTTCTCAGTGCCTGACATTAACAGTCCTGCAGATATCATTCACCTTAGAAGTACCTGTTGGCAACCCTAAACGAGGTAAGGTCAGTGGAGTGTGTGGTAAATGTGTGACATAATAGTCTGAAAACATAGTTAGATAGAGGTTTGAACCTCACTCCTAGTAAATGTGTGTGCAGGTTAAAATGTTTTGTGAAATCTCTCATCCACTACATCACTCAATGTCAGTATTCACAAGACCTGGTGATGTTCCTCACCTTATAAGTACCTTGGGACAACATCCATCCTATAAGCTCCGTGGTGTGTATGATAAATGCATAACACTGTAGTAGTAGTACATAGCTAGGTAGGGGTTTGAAACTCAGTACTGGCAAGTGTGTGTGTGTGTGTGTGTGTGTGTGTGTGTGTGTGTGTGTGTGTGTGTGTGTATCTGTCATCAGTATCTGGTGTGAGTGTTGGTGTGATTGTATAATAACAGGATCCATTGGGGGGTTGGGTTTTGTTAAATTATTATATTGAGGACCTAGTATATGTCCCAATGTCCACATTACAAGGCCAACAGTTGTCAAACACAATAGAGGTTGGTGTAGACAATCCACAGCCCTAAATGTCTAGTGCCATGTGCAATGACTATGTGACATCATGGATTAATTAACAATATGTTTATCCCTTCTAATGCTCAGAGTCCACTCTCCACCCATGAATCAAACACAAACATACTTGGATGGCAGCAACCACTATAGCAGTATTTCTGCAAATTGCCTCACAGATAGTACCCATGGTGTGATTGCAGTGGACTGCATGCCTGTTGACTACAACAGTACCACTTGCATCAGAAAGTATGTTGATGTGTTATATCTCCTGACTGTGTGTTATCCAGCAAGTAAAAGGACATGGCACCCTGTTCCATCCCCTCAGTAGCCCAATCAATGTGTACAGTGGCACTTTTTCCATGTTCCCCACTGGACACCTGAAACAACTGTAGAGACTGCAAACTTACCCCACAAAGGGAATACCATGCCTTATACACATGCCCTGTATGGACAGACATCAATAACTCCAATTAATTCCCATATTATACTGTCTATGTAGGTGCAATGACTACCTCAGTTACATAGCCATGTCTCACCAAACAAGATCAGGTATGCTACTTCTGAAGATACCAGTCTGTCCACACAACATGCCCCAGAGACCTCAAGCACATTTCCACACATCAAAAAACATGTGTGTGGGACATGTGCACAACTCAGACACTGTCCATGTTATGGAATATAGATCACATATATGGGAAGCAGTGCATATCACTGACCACCCACAATAGAAACCTATATAATACCCACCCCTGGGGACTACAACACGTACCATTCTCCATTCTACAACAGATGTTGTAAATCAACATATACCTATGTAGAAGCCTCAGCCCTGTGAGGCATATGCAATCACTGTGTTACAGACTGGGGATTTCTGTGCACATACTTTACCTTGCCTATGACATGGTGGATGTGTTATCACAATGCCATACCCCTTTGTCTTGCTGTAGCGTCACATCCTAGTGACACACAGATGCCTAGAACATAAATGGGATACAGCATGAGAGCACATTCACTCAGCACTTCACTTTTGGGGGGGTGAGATGGGTAAAGCTGGCACTAGGGTTATCACCTGTCCCACTTTGTGAGGGACAGTCCCTCTTTGGGCAGTTGTGTCCTGACAAAAAATTTAAAAAATGGCAAATGTCCTGAGATTTTAGGACAAAATTATTTCCTGTATTTTATGTAATAGTTGCATAAAACAGTTATTCTGTATCTAAAATACCTAAATGTTATAAGAAACAGAACAGGCAACTAAATTGCTACAAGAATAAGCTTTTATTTAGGCAAAAAAGTTAAGTTCTAACCTTTGTAGTGACCGAGGGTATGTGTCGGCCTGTAAAATCTGATGTTTGTACCAAAAATGTCCCACTTTGGCCATTTGAAAAGGTGGCAACCCTAGCTGGCACTGAATGTGTTGCCAAGACTATGTCCAATATCTGTTGTCTCAGGATAGGTATTAGCATTTTGCAGTAACTCACAGCACTTATGTTTAATGCTATGGAAGTTGTTGATGTTACTATCAAAGGCTCTTGTGACTGTCTGCTGCATGTCTGCAGTCATAGATACCTGTAGGGGATTCCATGAGGGATACAAAGCTGTGTTTGAGGCTAATAAGGGAGTTCATCAGTCATTGGACACCACCTTTCTCTGCAACACTGTCCTATTTCTGATGTACACTTTAGTAATGGCAGAGGACCATCACATTGTCTCCCAGTGTTTGGAAGACAGTCTCTGGGTTCTGTTGGCTCTGGCTAGTACCATGCATTCATGTACCTGTTTGTATAGTACTTGTGTGTATGATTCCATAGTCATGCAGCTATTTCCCATTGCCATGGGTGCAGTGAAGACATCCACCCCTGTTTTCATGGCTGCAAAGTCAGCTTTGGAGAGGTTTTGCAAGGTGTTCATCTTTGTGGGCGGTGTGGCTGACATATTGAGTTCCATGTTGATTACAGCTTATGTGACTCTCACCATGCAGGAATTGACATTTGAGGATGAGCAACAGTCCCATATTTAAGTAGTCAACATAGGTCAAGGTTGTTGCCTCCTGTACTGGGGGTCAGTATGAGCTGGTCCAGGGCAATGGAAATGATGAATCCCAGAAGTGTTGGGCCACTGTACTGGCACATGGCTACCTTCCCCAGGTGATGGAGGGGTAGTTGAAGACTCATACTATGTCAGTGTTGCGTTGGACCATCATAGATTGCAGGCTGTTGAGGAATGTGCATTGACAGTCTAGGGTCATAGATGTGAACCCATAGCAGGGTATGGTCTGGATTGCACTATTACTCCAATAGTGGAAGTATCTTCAATGCATTATGCTGGGATACTAGTCTGGTGGTGTTCCTCGCCATAATGAATATGGAAACAACGCCACATGTAGAGGTGTGTTGGGGTCCATGTTTGGGGGCATCCAGCTGTGGAATGCATCATAGCCTGATACTGCAGGTCTGATGCTGTGAACCACCTCTCCATTACAACAGATATGTGTCCTCCACCCCAACGACTGTTATGAGTGACTGCATCCTGACAGTTAGATGTCTACTGTTGAGCAGCATGACCTTCAGATTGCATACATGTGTAGCTGTTATGGTGGTAATAACATTAGGAACATTGCCTAATAAGGCATCATAGGGATGGCAAGACACTTAACCAGTACATGGAAACCCAGCGGTGACAGATGTAGGACATCTGTGGCAAGTCATTGGGTTCTGTCAATCATGTTATCCCAAGCAGAGAGGTACTGCATCCCCTGAGAATGACACATAACACGTAAGCCAATGTTGCAATCAATCATCTGTTGATAGTATCATAGCATCATTCTGGGTGACAGTGGTACACTGCCCAGGGCTACTGTCGTACCTGACTGGACCACATAATTAGAGAGATCAATCATGTCTCTTGTCATGTAGTCCAGGGAGGTGTGTCCCAAGTCATTCACACCCACATGGATACAGAGTGATACTGGTAGTTGTTATGGAGTGACATGACTGGCTGTGTCATGTGTTGGATCCTGACATGTGATAGATATTTGGCTGTTATCTGCTCTATGTTCAACTTAGTGAGTGGGATTGTGTGTGCCTCATTATTAAGTTACCCATTATCACTGTACTGTGCAAGGTGGTTAGCCTTAGGAGATTAGGTTGAGGGGCACACTGTGTAGGTTAAATATTTGTCCCTTGGCATGTGCCATGTCGCTGTGTCTGAGTGGGTGTCTGTCTTGCTGGTCGGTGCTGTTTGGGTAAATGTCCATTGAGTGTCTCTAGGAAGGTGGATGTGTGGCTTTTCACTGTATGTCATGGCTGTCAAAGTGGGTGTCATGGTGAGCTACATCTTCCACATGGTGTGGTGCAGGTGTTGATCTTATCCTCTTGACCTGCTAGTCCAGTCTTTGCTGGAAAGTGCATATGTCCACATTAGGGATATATGGGTAACCCTCACAGGTCTGAGTGTTTGGAGTTTAGAGGGGAGGGTTGCCTGTGTGCATGAGGCAGTTGCAACAGTGCCTCAGAATGGACAAGTGCTCCAGGTTAATGGGTGAAAGCACAGATAATCGCCCTTCAAACATGCCAGGAAGGGTGGACATAACTAGTAAGTACTGAAACTACATCTGTGATGAATGAGTACTGCTGACAGCTCCCAGGTGTGCCGCTCTTCTTGATACAATAACCTGGTGAAGTGCCAAGCCATAATGCTAGTTATGTGGCCTTAGTACAGGATGGATGCAGCATGTCTGCACATCTACAGTACTAACTGCAATAATAAACAATGTCTTGTCCTCACCATAGATGTGCACCTCTGTGCATTAGAAAACTCCAACTGCAATTGGACCTGACACAATCATGTAGATACAATACAGATACATGGATGTCTGATACATTAGTATACTAATCCACTCTGGACCCTTACCTGTACCCTCCTCATTCGGTGTGTGTGTGTGTGTGTGTGTGTGTGTGTGTGTGTGTGTGTGTGTGTGTGTGTGTGTGTGTGTGTGCGTGCAACCCACCTCCACAATGCTTCCCTCAGCGTCATGGCTTGTGCTTTGGGTGTGTACCCCAAGTTTGGTGAAGAGCTCCTTGGTGGGTGTCAGTGGGGGCTGGATGGCTGGGCCCCCACTTGTGGCTAACTGGTCCCTCACTACAGCAGCAGCCCATTGACGGGCATGGCAGATGAGATCAGTGGCCTGATGCTGCACATTCTCATAAGTTTTGCTGTGCATGCCGGCATCATTTACCCTGTGGACCACATTGTAACACAGGGCAGTCAGCTCCTGCACATCTTCTGCTCTCCATCCAAATAACAAGGCATAATGTCCAATCACATATTGCATGATGATGTCAGTTTCCCCAACAGAGACTGCTGGTAGGCAAGCACTCTGCATGTTACCTGCAAGACATAAACAGGAAAAAGGTCACAGGACCTCATACGGTTGTCAAAATGCACATCATCAGTGAATATTACTTGCAAATATTCCGCACTACAATAAAGCCCTCCAAGCTATCATGGCTATAGCAGCTTGCATTACACACCTGTCCCTGAGCTATTTTATTCCCCTCAATGGTGGACACTTGATTGCATAATCCTCTATTGTCCATTCATTTCTGTGTAGAGGGTTGACAGTGGGCATCTTCTATGTGGATGGTGTGTGGATGGTGGCAGGTCTGTGGTTGACTGTGGTGTGTGATGGAGCTATGAGCATATGTCTGAGTTCATGTAGGAGGCAGACAGTGATGTTAATATGCCCCATGAAGATATGCTGTTGTTGCCATCAGTAGGCAATATGTACATGCTCACCATTGCTGAAGGGAGGAGTTTGGTTGATGTGCATGTCCCCCTGTACAACTGGGATGGACAGGGTGGTGATATTACCACCTAACCTGTGTGATGCAGGTTACCTATATCCATGGGATGTGTGTATGAGGTGTTCTTTACCCCCAGTACAGGGTGAATTCTGTTTTTTCCTCTGAGACTTACAACATCTGTGGAGACACAGTTGCAATTGTCCTTAGTGGTCTGGATATGTCTGATTTATAGTCATAGTTAGCCTTAGAAGAAGTCACCTGTGAACTTACATGCTTCCTCAGATATAGGTGGACTTGCTTCCAAGTTGTTGCCTGCACCTGTGTGTCCCTGTACAGCCAATGCAGCAACCTATTATGTGGTTTATGTATTGCTGCTGTCCACCAAAGGGGATTACAGTACATTGGTGGAGGCTGAATATACAGATCAGGTACTGCTGTGTTCATATAGCTACAGTGGATATAAGGGGTACACACCCCTGATACACTGCCTGGTATTTCTGCAATTGTAACATGACACCACAATAACTCATTTCATAACAATTCTCACTTGTAGTGTGACCTATAGCCTGTACAATTCAATTGAAAGCATAACAATCTGGTCTGTGAAAACATATGGAAATAACACTCAGTGCAATAAGCCAGTTGAATGAGTGTGCACAACCTTAAACTGATATGTTGTGTATGCACCGCTTGAGATGGTTACAGCATTCATCCGTCTTGGTCTGGACTCTAACATCATGGCACATCTTCACTTGGCAATAGATGCTCCCCTTCCTAGAAACACCTTGGATTGTATTTCAATGGAATTGTACAGTTAGGGGTCACATTAAAGATGAGAAACATTATGAAATTATCTTCTGTGGTCTGATTGTCATACAGCACACATAGCAGAGATTCCAACAGGGGTGTGTACACTTGTGATAGCCACTGTATATAGGTGTAGATATAACTGGTAGTGGTAGGCATGGACAGAGGGTCATAACACAGGTGGACACTTCTCTGATTAATACCTGATAATCATGCCTACTGTAGTACCCATATTAATGTCATTGCAATGCAACAACCAGTAGCTGTACACATTTATGTCTGTTGTATGCACTGACACTGATATTACACACATGTGCAATATGCACAGCCTATGTACCTGAATGCTTGAAACACATGTGATCAGTTCTGTGCCTTCCATCTGAACATATGCAAACATACATGTGCTCAGGGGACACCTGGTATACATTTCTGTTGTATGTTAGTATGGCACACTGTATTCACAGTCTTGCTCAATCATACTTCTCAACCTGTTACAGCAGTACATCTGGACAATGACACACATAAATGGGTGTCAAAAGAGACATCAGTATTGATACTGTATTAATATAGCTGCATCATACATTAGTATGTTGACTGCACAGTAGGGTTGACATCACTGTAATAACCTGGAAGATGTCCAAAAGTCATAAGTAGGCTATTATTTTACAATGTCATTGCTCACAGACCTGCCAATGGTTTGGCAGACATAACACAGGTATATGTGTATGTGACTACAGATAACAGTCACAAATGTGCTTATTGTCCAGCAGGACACTGTACAGTTGAATGTTATTAATTCAATATATTACATGCAGTTCAACACACATTTGCAACAGTACTTTACTATGCACGTGCCCACTATAGGTCTCTTAGCTTTACAAGGCAAACATGTGTCATACTCATAATCACAAGTAACATGGATATGGAAAACATCCCATTAACTGGCCTAGCAGTTGCACAGTCACAACTGTTTGACAGACACCCCTGTGGTTGTCATATATGAGCTGTTCTTTCCCAGGGTGAGTCAGGCTGCCGAGCTGTGATCCTACCTCGTAACTTCTCAGAGCATCACATTTGGGCAAAGCCAAAAATGATGGGGGATAAATAGGGACAGACTTTAAATATTCTTGTTACAAATATAGGAAGTTTGTAGAATGATACATTTTGCATTAAGGTGAATATGTTTAAGGATGTGGTGTCTTAAACTCAATTGTTTGCCATTATTTGGTGACTTCAATACTCAGCTATTTGCCAGAAAAGTGCACATTTCAGGAGGAACAGACAAAAATATATGATGGTAAAATGTGAACATTCTGTGAAGATCTGTACAGTTGAAAGGTATGTCTGTGATATCTCCCACTGCAGAGAGGGCCAGATGCTATGGCCGTAGCAGATGCTTACGTTGGGACATATATTCCTCCAAATCATATTTCCTATTATCACAGAGCAAGCTCTACATTCACTTGCTTACATGTTCCACTTACATTTTTACTTTCTTTTTTCCACTTTGTGTTTCATTTTTATTTTTATTTTTATTTTTATTCCTCTTTCTCTCTGCACTACAGGGATAGAGCTGGTTTGAATAGGTGGCAGCATGGCTTTTGTAGGTGATGCTCATGACCAGGTGATGACCTGTGCACCTATTGGGGTTCCCCACTTGCTAACGGCATGCAGAGCAGCTGTGTAGTTCTTCCAATAGCCAATGTCATGGCAACACACTCCTATAAATGAGTATTCCACGTGGACATTGGCCATTTCCCTTACTTGTGAGGAAGACATCTTGGAGTTCTGTGAGCTACTACCTCTTAAAACAACACTTGTGGAGACAAGCCAACTAAATGGTGGAGATGGTTCAAGACTTGGGGCAGAATATTTGTATTGCTGTTATATGTTTGGAATGCTGCTAATTTAACTGGGATTGTCTGCACATGGTACTTCTGCATGGGTTTCAGCCTGACAATGTTCTGTCTCTGCATAGCTCTCAACTGCAAGGCCATCCACATAATGGCCACATGTTAGCCTGTTATGTATGGGCTGTTCCCCAGACAGGTTTTGTCCTAGGCAAATCAGTAGCATACTCTGGTAATTCCATTATGAAAATGGTAACATCCATTTGTTTTTCTGACTTTCTATCCCTCAGAAAATATGTTACAACAAACCCTGTAACACCAGCAACTTTCTCAGTGTATAACAGCAGTATTTCAAGTATGTCCATGTATTTGGGTCTCTGTCCACCAATTATGTCAGGCTTTGTCCAGATGTCATACAGTAGTAGGTTGATAGGTATACTGGTCTATCATTATTTAGTGCTGTAATTTCTGTGGGGGGAGCTGAGAAACATGTTGACGTCTGTACATTCAAGAGGTTGGTGTATAAAGAATGCTCTTAGATGCCCTTGTGAAATATTTTATATGTAAGACAGTAACACATGTTTTAAAACTAGGCTGTTAGAACATGTGAGACATATTACTGATAAGAAATATGAAAGTTCTATAGCCATACATTTGAATAAATCTCATCATGGGGACAGTAGTGGGTCGCAAGGTACTGTTTTTGAAAAAGTCTGTTCCTCAGTTTAATGAAACATTCATAAAAGGACAAGTGTTATGTACAGACTCAATGTATTAATATTAACTGTGATACTTTATCCCATGGGGGATTAAATGAGGTGTGTAACTGGAGGCTATGTATTCAATTATGTAATTAGGTGTTAGTTGCTTCTTGTGATTAAGGCATGTATTTCTGGTAATGTTTTACTCCTTGAAGGCTTTGGCCAAGACATCAGAGTATAATAAACATGTGAATTACTGGCTGGTTTTACTTTTCTTTGCTATCTTCAGACATTTTATTTGTTTTGCTAAGAGGTTGTTGTATGTCTGGCCATTGTGTATGGCCTATCATGATTTTGTAGCAGTGTACTGTTCATTTATTTATTTGGACTGTGTGTGGGGGGGTGAAGATGTGAGTGTGATGGCTGCTTTTGTATCCAAGTGTGCATGCTGCTCCAATTGTGGGTGGTCTATCAGTATATATATATATATATATATATATATATATATATATATATATATATATATATATATATATATATATATATATATATATATATATATATATATATATATAGTGAGAGAGAGAGAGAGAGTTCAATATCTGCAAAGGCTGTTTATTTTGTTGCTAGGCAGAACAAGGACTGTTGGATACAGCATGGTTAAGGCAGTTTTGAGCAGCTTTAAGTGTGTTTGCGAGGGTTTGCATGGCGCTAAGTGGCGCTTATGTACGGTTAAATGAATAGGCACTTACATCATGTAGGCTTTGCTTACCAGTTTACATTTAAGCATTGCTGAAATCTGCTAAGCATAGCTCAGCCCTGGTAACTAGTGATCACATTCCAGTCTGATAAAATAGCATGGTAATGACATCTTTAATAAATGTATTTAATTCCCTGTACATAACATGATTCTATTTGCTGTCATGACAGTAGCAAGGGGTGTGAGTATACTGTATGGGACACCTGAGTATACATGGGTAGTACCACAATCTTTTCTCTTTGTATTTGTTTCATACATAGGTAGTATCCCATGATATATGCAGTCACACTTGCATGTTACACCAGCTACAGTGCACTGGTTGACAAATATAATTTAACCCATATTGTATCATTATATTACTACTTTTAACTGTGCTTTTCCAAGTAGGAACGAGTAAACAACTGGTGAAAAAGCAAAACAAACTAGCGAAAAACCAAAAGGCAAATGATGACTTCTTTTTTAAAAAAAACACATGACTTTTTTGTCTATTGAGTAATATGTTCTAATACAGATGTAAGGTACATCACACATTGTCTTTCCTTGCACTTATGCATACTAGTGCTTATGGTCAGGATATGACTTGGTTGTTGATTATAGTATAAAAACCTTACAGGAGAGCTGGTGTGAGAATTTTATTTTAATTAACATTTTTAGACCAGACTGTTGGTTAATAAGTTTCTTAACATCTTTTATTATTGGTTTTAGTAAATCCTATTATTATATACATGTAATTGTCTAAATGGTTGTTTATGTATAAAAAATCACATAGAGTGAACTTTAATGAGTTCATGTTGTCACTTCCTGTGAATCAGAGTTGAACCTTTGTATATAAGTGTTTTATATATATTGAGTCAATTGACTTTTAAACCTCTGAGGAAGCTACGTGTCAGTAGCGAAAACGCCTTTTTTCTGTTTCAATAAAAATTGCGTTAAGGACTACTGGACTGTTTGTGTTCATTTGGGAGACTTCCTTTGCCTTTTGGTTTTTCACTAGTTTGTTTTGCTTTTCCAAGTAGGAGTAGATTGCAGATTGTAGTACTGGAACCATACATCCCTGCATGCAAAGCTGGACTCTGAGTACTGACTAGCTTGTTCTTGGTGTTTGAGCTGTATGTTTTTATGTATCACCTATTGGATATTGATCTGATATATTAACTGTAGACTAAGA
>NC_056730.1:670695325-670702825 GCF_019279795.1 Protopterus annectens | reverse complement strand
CCTGCTGGCATGGGCTTCCAAATTCACAGCCCTCTCATCTGCAGCTGTACAGGAGATAAGAGAAAACATTTATGCATACCTATCCATCACATACACAGGCTGGACTTTGGAGAATACTTATTTTGATGAATACTTACACACAGCTGGAGCATTCCCCGCTTGGGCATCTTGGACCCACTGGTTCAAAAGGTCCCTCTTCCTCCGCTTCAAGTCGGCAAAGTGGTACCGGACCTACTCACCAGTCCAAGGGATGTCAGTGGCAGTAGGGAGATCTCAGACAAGTTGGTCCCAGGCCTCCGCTTTGTATTAGGAGCCCTGGTACTGGTCCTGCAGCAGTCACCCTTCATGGTCTTTAATGAGGAGTCCAACCATGACCCTGGACTCCTGAATGCCCAAGCACTGTGCCCGTAAAGGCACACCTTCACCTACACCAGCCATAGTGCCTACAGTGGGGAGCTACAACTAGTTATGAGCTGTATTCCTGCCTGCGTGGTTTAAATAGGGCTAATTTCCCAACCTTTACTGTGATTTTACAGTTTTGAAACTGCTGAGCTAAGCTAAGCACTGGGCAAACCTGCTTAGCTAAGATAATTATTGCTTAAAGGGGTAGACGCTAAGCCCTGTTTACCAGTGCGCAGATACGCTTAGCTCTGCTAAATCTTGCTTAAACTTTAAATTTCATTGACACCTCACATTTATGGCTGCTACACTACCCTGGTTAGCATATACATAATAATATTCTCTACCAATTTATGAAAAATACATTTTAGTTGTGTTTCACATATGAAAATACATGGTTTGCTGTGGGGTTCAAACTGTGACTGACTGCATGTTAGGCAAATTTTCTAACCACTGTGTTATTCCAGTTTTACTCTTGGCAGTGTGTATACTTTTATTTACCTTCTTTTGATGTTTAAACTCTGCTATGCATAGCTGCACGATGGGTACACCTGCTCAGCTACTCTTAAACTTTATTGCACACAGGAAAAAAAATTAAGGAATATATTTTAAATATTGCTATTAGACACTTAGAACATTGATAGAATGACAGGCTTTGGATTAGCATGAATTTTCTGACCGATGTAGAGTCTTAAACTCAAATATTTGTCATTATTTAATGACTTCAATTCCCAGCTATTTGTCAGACAGGTGCAGATTTTAGGGGGAACACACCAAAAATATGAAGCAGAAATCTAGACATTCTGCAAAAATCTGTACAGTTGAGAGGTATGGCTGTCTGTTCTTTTCTCTATAGACACTAAAGTGCCCGTAGAGACTTTCATTCATTTTGAAATTGCCAAACAGCAATTCTCGAGTGCAAAGTGCATGAATATTTTGGGAGCACTGCTCTTGGACACACCCCCTGCACTCACACACAGAACCATGTCTGTTTTAAAGCATGGCAGTGCACCTTCATACATATGCATGGCGCGTTGCCATGCTGCACGGGAACAGTCCCTTCTGTGCAAGAATAAGCAATTCTTGCATGGAAGTTTGCTGAATCCGTGGGAATGTGAAAGGGTGTCAGAAAGCAGTAAACTGGGATAATAAAACTGTCTTCACAGAATGCCTAGAATGGTAGTTCTTATAAGAACTGCTAATAGAGCTGCATTTTATGATTATTAGTTCACAAGCTGAAGAAAAGCACTTTTTATTTTCTCCTTCTAAATAAACTTCAGTTTTGTAATCTGCAGAACTGCCTTTCATATCCTTATATCACCAGTGCATACTCATGGCATTTTGTCTCCTTGGAGCACCAGCGACATTCCAGAGGGCTCATGGACAAGTTTCTTAGAGCCCCTGCAAAATATCCTGCAGCCTGTCTTAGCAATGTGGTCATTTCCTCTGAGGACTGCGAAAGGCATCTTCCTAAGGTGCAGCTTATTTTGGATTCCTTACATCAAGCTGGAGTACCAGCAAACCCAGCTAAGTGCAAGATAGGGATGACAGAAAAACATTTGGATAACATAGTAGGCTGAGGGGTATTAAAGCCTCAGGCTGAAAACGTATATGCAATATGGAACTGTTCAAGATCCAGCACATAAGGAAGGACAAGTTAAGACTTTCCTTAACTTGGTAAATTATTATCACATATTTATCTCAGACTTTGCCTCTACTGTGTATCCCTTGACTGATCTAACTAAGGGTGTGTTCTTAGTGAATGTGAAATGGACAGATGCCATGGAACAAAAATTTCAGAAACTTAAAGACATATTGTGCCTAGAACCCATCTTAATAGCTTGTGACTTTTTGAAACATTATCTTTGCCGATATTTTAGAGCTAGGGACAGGAGCAGTTCTGCCACAAAAGGAAGAAAGGGATGATCAACATATCTGTTGAATGACTGACTGATACTTGCTTGTTTGGTGGATTAATTTGAATAAGTATGTAGAATAGACTATATACAGGCCCTTTCAGCCATGACTGATTTACAAAATAAAACATCAACATCATACAGCAGACTGAGAAATATATGCTAATGCAAAATAGAGAAAAAGCATGGAAAGAATGGCAAAAATATAAAACACCTCAATATCTTGAAAACTTCAGAATGCTTCATAATCATACTAAAAAACAAATAAATGAAGAAAAAATATACTGTACTATAATAAAGTTCAGAATAATAGTAAACACAACCCTAAAAAATTTAGACATCCATTAAAGCCACTCTCCCAATAACTCACCATTCAAAACTGCAAACAGTTCAACTCTTATTTTATAGATAGTATAGCATCTCTAACCTGGGATTCCTCAACATCTAATCCCAACCCTGTCCAACAGCCACATATCATCACATTCCCTTTTACTTTCAAACCTGTGCCCACATCCTATATAAAACTACTCTTAAACAAACTTAAACAGTGCTCTTCTTCAGCTGATGACCTTTCAAGTGAGTACCTAAAAATTGCAGCCAGTAGCATTGCCTACCCTGTCTCAATCCTTATAAATATGTCAGTCCAGGAATCTTAAATTCCTGCTCTCTGGAAAAGTCACACATTATCCCTCTGTACAAAGGAGGAAATTCAACAGACATTAATAACTTTAGACCTATAACAATCTTATCTCCCCTTGCCAAAATACTTGAATTGCTAGATTATGTCATGCAGGAGGAACTCCTGTCCCCTACACAACATGGCTTCCATCCTTCCCATAGTACTAGCACTGCCCTTCTAATCTATAACAGATACTGTCAATAAAGATAGAGATAATGCAAAGTAGTCTCTTCCTTAGTTCTAGACTTGTCTAAAGCCTTTGGCACAGTTTGTCATAGCAAATTTCTACTTCAATTGTCCTCACAAGATATCTCTCAGCCCACCTTTCTGTGGTTCAAAAGCTACCTGTCCAATAGGTATTAGTCAGTAAAATGGCACTCCACACTCTCACCTTAGCCCCCAGTCACCAATAGTTTACCACAAGGCTCTATCCCTGATCCCCTCCTCTTTAACATTTTCCTCAACACACTCTATACTTCCCACAACAGGCTACCCTAATACAATATTCAGAAGATTACACTCTCCTTTGCACATATGACAACATGGTACACCTCCAAAAAATTATTCCGGAAGCTTTAACATCCACTGAAACATGGCTTCATATCTCATAATTCATGCTCAACCCAAAAAAGACCAAACTGCTACTGTTTTTCTCTAAAAACCTCCTTTACGAAAAAACTAAATTTAAAGCCCTCCCTCTTGATAATACAACCCCTGAAATTACTTCTCATACCAAACTATTAGGAGTGATAGTGAATGATAATCTTAAAATTGACCTACATATGCAAAATTACATAAGACAAACTCATCAAAAACTAGGGATGCTTTACAGAGGCAAAAACTTTCTCACCGATGCAACTAAAACTACACTTGCCACTATTTAGTTCCTCCCATCCTGACTAACCTCCAGGCATTGGAAAAATTAAAACTTAAACGATGCAGTAAAACGTCGCTAAATTTGTAGACCATACCCCTTTCAGAAGCCACTAATGTAAAGCACTGAAAAGCCTAAATTAGTTAGAACTGCCACATAAACTAACATATACACAACTTCTAACCATCTATAAAATTATCCAGCATCCATCTGCCTGTCCAGCACTAAACAACATTCTACACAACTATGTTCCTAGTCAGTCATTTAGATTGAGTGACTAAAAACTCCTGTCTGTTTGCAAACGTAGCAAATCTGCTGGGCATTGTCTGTGCTCATACAAGGTTGCTAAGGCCTGGAACTCCTTTACCTGCATCCATTAGGTCTATACATTCCCACCAATCTTTCAGAACCACTCTGTAAGACTTCCTAGCTAAAATCTGGTTCTTTTCCTGCTCAAAATGAGGATATACTACATCCCTCAATGTGAGCAAATACTTTTTTCATTCATTATACCTTCTTACTCTCCCTTCTTTACTCACTTCCTTACTGCTAATTCTCTCCTCTAGCTTCCTCTCTAAATATGTCATACATAAGGCATTGTCTGTACTCATACAAGGTTGCTAAGGTCTGGAACTCCTTACCTGTATCCATTAGGTCTATACCCTCCCTCCCATATTTCAAAACCACTCTGTAAGACTTTCTAGCTAAAATCTGGCTCTATTCTTGCTCAAAATGAGGATATACTATATCCCTCAATGTGAACAAGTACTTTTTCATTCCTTATACCGTCTTACTCTCCCTTATACACTCACTTCATTACTGCTGATTCTTTTCCCTAGCTTCCTCTCTAAATATGTCATACATAAGCCTTTTTTCCATCACTTCATATTGCAATTCCTAGTTGTATTCATACCTATCAACTGTACAGATTTTCACAGAATGTCCAGATTTTTGCTTCATATTTTTGGTTGGGTTTTCTTTCATAAAATTGTGGTTTTCTGGCAAACTAGTGGCAAATCATTAAAGATTGAAGTTAGAAAATAATGGCAGACATTTGAGTTTCAGACTTCATACCTTTCAGAAAATCCATGCTAATGCAAAGCCTGTTATTTTATCAAGTTTCTGAGTTTTTAAGAGCAATATTTAAAAATTGTCCTTATTTTTGGGCCTTTGCCCCACTTTTATTAATGGCTTTGCCCAGATTTCTTGCTCTAAGAGGTTGAGAGGTATGGTTGTATTAGACTAACTTACCTTTAATTTCTCTACAAACTGTCTAAAATTTATCTAAATATTAAACGATTGCCATATAGCTTGTACTGATTCTTAGCCAATGTATTTATATTATGCCCAATTTGTTATAATTATTTAAACTGCAAATGTTTTTGTTTTATTTTTGAAGACCGTAAAATTATTGCTTTTAAAATGTTTTGTAATAATTTGAAGCTTTTCCCTGGGCATCCACTGAATATTGGCTTATATCCAGTCAGACCTTGCTGGTAATCAAATGTCAATAAATAAATAAATAAATAAATAAATAAAAGCATAAATAAATACATATATACATACATGCATACAGAAATACATAAATATAACATAACCAGTAATATCTGTCATCAAAATAAAATAATTGAAGTGAAAGTGTGAGATTTCCTACAACATATCTTTAAACCTTAGAAAAGGTGACATAGTGAAATATTGACTAAAATTTGCAAACAGTAACCCAATACTGAGTCAAACATAGATAAAAAGTCAGCAAAAAAAGTTGGAGTAATTTGTAATTAAAAGTCCAGAAAAGTAAGAACCATAGGTGGATAGTGGTCCAGCCAACCTTTGGATGTGTGAGACACTGGTGTTCAGTTTGAGGGTGACTGAACATAAAGTGAAAAAGGTTTGTTTAAAATATCTGGATGCCTGAGATACTGCTATCCAAAACTATGAGATGAGGAATGAATACTCTTATATAAGGCTGGGAATGTCCTTACTATTCTGTCTCAGACATGACAAGTCAATATATCCTGTTAATGGGTGATTTTAACTACCCAGAGATTAACTGGACATTTTATTTTTTTTCCCAAAATGTTATTCATTTTATAATACAATCCCCGGATTCATTAAACCCCATGGAGGAATAGTGCTATTCCTGCATGGAGTGGATCAAGGCCGTGTAGAACAGCAGTGCGCCTTGCATATTAATGAAGGCATGCTGCTGTACTGTCTACATGGCCCAATCCATGTACGAGTGTAGGGGGCATGCCCGAGCATTGCTCGCACAGTACACACAGCCACTGCACTCTAGAATTGCTGTACAGCAATTCTAAAGCAAGTAACAGTGTTTGTGGACACTGTCATCACAAGATAACAGTGACCACGGACAAAATACAGAAGTACAACCCCCCACAACATAGCTCTCAATTGGCCAGATGTTCGTAGAATGTTCAGAGTTTTCCCTTATATTTCTGACCTTTCCATAAAATCTCCTCCCATCTGACAAATCATTGTGATGATCTAAGGATTGAAGTCACTAAATAGTGACATACTTTTGAGTTGCATAACTTATATCCCTCAAAAAAATGTCTGCTAACACAAATTGAATTATCCTAGCAGCTTTCTAAGCTTCTAAGAGTAATTTCACATGTTCTGTTTTTTTTTTCCATCCCCAATAATGTTTAAGTGTAGCTGAGTGGGTGTGCACGCTGCGCAGCTATGCATAGCATAGCTTAAGCATTCGAAGTAGCTAAATAAAACTAGACAGCTAACTTAGTGCAAATGCAATAGCATAGTGGTTAGAGCTTTCACTTAGTATGCAATCATTCATGGTTTGAGCCCCAATGCAAGCCATTTGATTTTATGTGTGAAAACAGCACTAAAAGTATATTTTCCTAGAAATAGGTAGTGAATAATTTATATTTGTTAACTAGGGTAGTATAGCAGGTCCAAATATGAAGTGTCAGTGTAGTACAGATGTTAGGTAGTGAATAATTTATATTTGTTAACTAGTGTAGTGCAGCAGGTCCAAATATGAAGTGTCAGTGTAGTACAGATGTGAAACTTCCATGTAAACACAAGTGTCCTATACAGCATAGCCACAAAAGAATGGCATGAAAGCACATAAAATGATAATAATAATAATTAATAATAATCATGATAATAATGATAGTCCATAAAATGAAAGTTGAACAATGCTAAATTGTGCACAGCTATGCTTAGCTTGTGTAAGCATTGCCTAAATTTGTATGCTTAACAATAATTAGCGTAGCTAAGCGGATTTGTGCACTGGTAAGCAGTGCTCAGCATCTATCCCTTTAAACAATGCTTATCTGTGCTATGCAGGTTTGCCCATCGCTTAGCTTAGCTTAGCATTTTCAAAACCATTTAATCATGGCAAAGGGTGGGAAATCAGCCCTATTTAAACCTTGTAGGTGGGAATACAGCTCATAATCAGTTGTAGCTCCCCACTGCAGGCACAATGGCTGGTGTTGTTGAAGGTGAGCACTTTTGGGCACAGCTCTGAGGCATTCAGGAGCCCAGGGTCATGGTTGGAATCCTAGTAGAAAACCATGAAGGGAGACTGCTGCAAGACCAGTACCAGGGCTCCCAATACAAAGTGGAGGCCTGGGACCATCTTGCACATA
>NC_056730.1:670675325-670687825 GCF_019279795.1 Protopterus annectens | reverse complement strand
AAATATATCATTCAGTACGGGTATAGAATAGTAGGGAATAGATACTGTGGAATCAGTCATGTTTAGTATATATAAATATAGGCATATAGATGTGTATGGTGATAGATAAATATTAATAAGTATATATTTATTTATTTATTTTATTTATTTATTTTACATTTGTTAACCGGGTTAGTCTGGCTTGGCTTTTGGCTCATTTTCAGCAGAGACCCGGGGAGAAAAACTCCTCAGGACTAGAAAACAATTTATTCAATTTTAATAAAATAGTAATCACAATCAGCTATAGGATATTACAAGCAGAGACCTGAAGAGAAAAAAGCTCCTCAGGCAATTCAGTTATACAGAGTATTAACAATTGGCAGACAAGTATGTGAGTTGTTAGAAACAAGATTTTAAACAATTAGCAGAAGAAAATTTGACTAGTTACAATATTATTTAAGCTGCTTAGAGCAGAATGAGTTAATTATTAGGCAGATGCTTATTTAAAGTGGATTGGATCAAGTTGTATAAGAGTTTGGAAACAAGAAAGGAAAGTAAGAATGGCTAGTAGGAGATGTAGGGAAGGTAGAGAGTAGGAGACAGACTAGACAGGTAGGTTGTTTTGAGACTGTAAGAATTAAGAGTGGTTGGAGATACAGGAAGGGAAGAGGTAGAAGAGGCAGGGGAATAGTGTTGGAGATACATTAAGAGTGAGGTGGTGGAATAGGTGAAAGGATGGTGATTTCAGAGTGGTTGGCTACAGTGGCAAGACAATTTTGTTTTTAGGTATTTCCATGTGAATAATTTGAAACTTTTGCTATGTTACAGGGATTTTATTTCCACGGGGAGTCGGTTCCAGGATGTAGCTGGGTTATAGTTATAGAGAAGGCAGCCTATTTTGGTTTTGGGTTTGTAGATGTCTAATAATTCTTGATTTGAGCTATGTAGCGTCCTAGCAGGGGAATATTTGAATATCTTAGTGGAAAGGATGGGGCAGAAGGAGGGTAAATAGAGGATAGAGTGGATGATTTGTAGTTGGTATAGTTGGAGCAGCTGAGGGAATTCTAGCCACTCTATTTGCTGTAGTGCTAAGCAGTGGTGTGACTTATAGGTTTGGTTAGCTGCAAATCTGGTGATCTTATTATAGGTAGTTTCAAGCTTGGAAATAAGTGTAGAATTTAGGTTTGTGAATATGTGGCAGCTGTACAGGAGTGTTGGGAGTAATAAATCCTGGGAGAGAGTTATTTGGGCAGTGTTAGTTAAGTATTTCTTGCTACGGAAAAGGTGTCCAAGTTTCTGATGAATTCTTTTTACCGAGTTAGTAATATGGAGATCAAACATAAGCTGATCATCTATTGTAACACACACACACACACACACACACACACACACACACACACACACACACACACACATATATATATATATATATATATATATATATATATATATATATATATATATATCAGATATATGGAGCTATACATATAAAACAAATATGTATAGAAAAATACATATATTTTTTTTATATCAACATATGTATAGATATGGGCAGCCACAGTGGTGCAGCGATTAGCAATGCCACCTCACAGCAAGAGGTTATCTGGTTCGATTCTCAGCTGGGGTGCCTTCTGTGCGGAGTCTGCATGTCCTCCCTCTGGTCACGTGGGTTTCCTACGAGTGCTCTGGTTTCCTCCCAAACACATGCTGTAGGTGGATTGGACACTCTAAATTGGCCATAGGCTTGAGTGTGTATGTGTATGTTTGCCTTCTGTGGAAGGTTGGGTGCTGGACTGGCAACTCGATACAGTAAAACTCCACTGTCAATCATGAGTGGACAGTGATCTGCTGTGGCAACCCCTAACCAGGAAAAGCTGAAAGAAGAAAAGAAGAAGATATCAACATATGTATAGATATCAAAAAAGGAATATGTATATATATATATATATATATATATATATATATATATATATATATATATAGGTCTACTTCTGATTGTCGAAAACACGCTTTCTTGACAACCAGAAGATCGAACCCCATTTAAGCGAAAGTGCACTAAATCAAAAGTGCACTTTCGCAAAAGCCTGTTCTGTGAAGCACGTTACAGTGGGGATAAGAAAATATATCCTTTTCCCCACTGTAGTGCAATCTCGGAGTTAGTATATTTAAGTGGGGGGGGGCTTGCCCTCCTGCAAAATACTGCTTAAAGTAGTTTATTTTTGTTTGTTTTTTTTTCGGTTCGGTGAACCAGCTTTTGCAAAAGTGCACTTTCGATGTAATGCACTTTTGCTTTAATGGGTCTTAATGTTTCTTGCTCGAGATTATGAAATTTAAATCAAGAAACATAGACCCATATATATATATATATATATATATATATATATATATATATATATATATATATATACACATATATAAATATATATGTGTGTGTGTGTGTGTGTATGTGTGGCGAAACACATATATGGAAACATAGACAAATACTATATATATATATATATATATATATATATATATATATATATATATATATATATGACTGAAGGGATATATACCCATATATATATATATATATATATATATATATATATATATATATATATATATATATATATAGATATTTAAACACTCACACACACACACACACACACACACACACACACACACACACACACACACACACACACATATATATATATATGTGTGTGTGTGTGTGTGTGTGTGTGTGTGTGTGTGTGTGTGTGTGTGTGTGTGTGTGTGTGTGTGTGTGTGTGTGTGTGTGTGTGTATATGTGTTTGTGTGTGTGTGTAGTTATATGATATGCAGTGTAACCATACCTCAGAACCATAACCTCCCAACCTCTTAGTGCAGGGCTAATGTACAAAGGCCATAGAAAGAGTGGAAAGTGTTCCACATATAGGGACCTAATCAGAATATTGCTGTCATGACTGAACAGATGTACAGCAATGGGGTGTGTATCAGCAGAACCTTGAAAAGGATATGAGGATGGGAAGTGACATATATGTCATTGTTCACTGACATAAATCCTTGGATCATAACAATGATTTCCCAGGCAAATACAAATAAACTATGGAACAGAACCAAAGTATGGGCCAAATACCTGGACATTCTGCAAACAGCCTGGCAGTGGAGAGGTATGCTCAGAACCCTTTAGAGCAAAGAACCTGGAATAAGCCAGACAAAGTGGGGGGACAAAGGCATGACAATAGAGACATATCCAAATTACATTAATAGATAAGCTGAGAAAGTTATTGTACTAACACTGTTACTGCTAACATATATTGAAGGAAATATCACAACTCTGGGACTCAGGTACTCCTTATTATGTAGTGACCCCAATTCTCACATGATGGGGACCAGACAAAAGGTACTGGCCACAAAACTGTACAACCTACGAATATATGGGCATAACAGAACAGTAGAGAAACTGCACTGAGCTTCCAGGCACTGTCCACGCAACAAGCAGAATGACATAGCACTACCCAAGTCCAGCTCTGAGGCTCTACACATGTATTTGCAAAGATAACATGCACTACAGGGATATTAATATCTACTGATGGCATTCCCCAGAGTCCATGACGAGAGCAGCATGCACATTCAGATAGAAAGGGTCAATGCCACTCACATGTACCCACCTTAAACAATCCAAACAACATATACACACTATACTTCTACACAATACTGACAGTTGGTTAACAATGACCAGAGATACACAGACACAAGAAAATAAGATCACAGGTGAGGTACCCCACAGCTGTCTTTGTGTGCACACTGAAAACTTCCACCAAGGCTCAAGTAATAAAACAGGCAATCACATTACATATGGAAAAGCAGTGTTAACAGTACTATTTTAATAGTAAAATGTGTGGTAAAGTATTTCTGTCACTATATTAGTGTAGTTGTTGTACAATGGAAGTGTGAGTGCATGTAACATGTGAAACTACCCATGTATACACAGGTGTCCCATACAGTATAGTCACACCCCTTGTTACTGTAATGACAGCACATAAAGGTATTTTATTTAAAGGAAATCATATACACTTGCCCAGCAATAAAATAAGCAGGCCTAGTACACAGGAACCTGTACACAATAGTCACAGCACTTGACTACAAAGCCATCTGAGCTGTAGGATGTTATGATGTTTCTTCACACATATCATGCAGTACAGACAGTTTACCATAGGGAATGAACACTGTGGAATCAGTAATGATTCAAATGATACATATACATAGATATATATACATACACACACACACACACACACACACACACACACACACACACACATATATATATATATATATATATATATATATATATATATATATATATATATATATATATATATATTTACAGAGAGAGAGAGAGAGATACATTATTTGTCAATAACTTTCAGGGCTGTTACACCCCAGAACACCTCAGTACAAGTCTGGACCAAGCCAGATGAAGTGGGGGGATAAGTCTATGGACATAGAAACACATTGGTAATGATACAAAGGCACCCATGACACTGACATCTGCTGGACCCCCTACACAGTACAACTAAGTAGTACACAGTACACTGGTACTAAATCAGGATAGGCCATACACAATGCACAGACATACACCGAACCTTCAGGAATATAACTGAAATGACTGAAGATAGTATAATGAAAAACAACCAGCCAGTAATCCACACAAATCTTTTAGTGTGTTTTGCCTTCAAGTATTACAACATCACAAAACATACTTGCCTTAAATACAAAAACAATTAACACTTAATTATGTATTTAAGTACACAGCCTCCAATTATACTCCTCAGTTATCCCCCTATGGGATAAAGTATCAAATGTAACAATGTAAATTAATGCTTTACATAACAATGGTTCTGTCATAAGTGTTCTATCAAACTGAGAAACAGACCTTTTCCATAAAAGTACCTTGTAACCCACTACCAACCCCACGGTGAAATGCATGACAATTTACAGCTATAGACCTGTTGCCCTTCTAATTAGTAATATCTCTCACATGTTCTAACAGGCTAATATTAAAACATGTCTTACTATTCCACACACCAACCTCTTGCCTGTACAGGCTCCACATGTTGTCCAGCCTTTGCACTTATATGTATACCCCCTACCACACAACATGTATGATATTCCACAACATCACTGGGATGACAGCAGGAATGACAGCATTTAATAATTATAGACCATACCTATCAACCTCTTACTGCATGACATCTGGACAAAACCTGGCATATAAGTAGAGGCCAGAGGCCAAAAGACAGAGCCATATTTGAAATATTGCTGTTATACACTGAGAAAGTTGCTGGTGTTGCAGGGTTGGTTGCAACATACCTGTTCTTAGGGATATGAAGTCAGAAACACAAGTGGATGTTGCAATTTACTGATAGCAATCAGCATAATATGCCACTGATTTGCCAAGGATAACACCTGTCTGAGGAACAGACCAAACATAACAGGCAAACCGCTGGCCATTATGATGATAGCCTTACAGTTGAAAGGTATGCAGACACACAACTTTGTCAGACTGAAATCCATGCAAAACTAGCATGTACACACAAATCCTGTAAAACTACCAGTATTCAAATTATATTATAATTATATTATATTATATAACAGCAATACTCACATTCTGTCCCTAAGTCTGAAGCCTTCTCCTCCATTTAGTTGGCCTGTCTTCACAAGTCTTGTTGTAAGAGTGATTCCCACCTGTCTGTAACACTTTGTAGCTCACACACCTCCAGGATGACCTCATCACAGGCAAGGTAAAGGGACAACACCCACATGAAGTACTCAATTGCAGAACTGTGTTGCCATGACATTAGGTATTGGAAGAACTACACAGCTGCTCTGCATGCAATTAGCAAGTGGGGAACACCAACTGGTGCACAGGTCATCAGCTGGTCAAAAGCATTACCTACAAAAGGCAAGCTGCCACCTATTCAAACCATCTGTCTACCAGTACTTGACAGTGAGCAAACAAAAAGAACTTGAGCAATATATTGGTATAACCCACTGCACCAAAAAAAAGAAAGATATGTGAAACAAGTAAGCATGTAATTGAATGCAGTATGTTTTTTCTAATAATTATGTCTCAACAAGACTTGCTGTAGTTATGTCCTGCTGAACAGCACCTATGGCCATAGCATCTTGCTCTCTCTGCTGTGACATAGAACACAGCTTAGGACCCTCACTCACCCCAGGAAAGGACAGCTCACATATGACAACCACTAGAGTGTCTGTCAAGCACACCGATTGTGCCACTGCTAGGCCAGCTACAGGGATATTGTACATATCCATATGTTAGCTGTGAATATGAGTATGATACACGTTTGTCATGGAAATCTAAGAGACCTAAACAGAGTATGTGCATATTAAAGGACTGTTGCAGAACTGTGTGTTGAACTGCATGTGATATAGTGATTCCATACCATGTTACTGTACAGTGTTCTGCTGGACAATAAACACAGTTGTGCCTGATATCTGTAGTCACATACACATGCAGTCATGTTATGTCAACCAAACCATTGGCAGGCCTGTGAGCAATAACTTTGTAACATAATAGCCTAGTTCTGACTGTTGGATATCATCCCCAGTTATCACTGTGATGTCAGAGCCTACTGTGCAATCAACTTAATTATGTATGTTGCAGCTATATTAATGTAGTGTCAATATTGTTGACCCTTTGCCACCCATGTATGTGTGCTGTTGTCCAGACGTCCTGCTATAACAGGTGGAGAGGCATATGTATGTATGTGTATGTTCAGCTGGAAGGCACAAAACAAATTACATGGGTTGCAAGCAGTCAGGTAAATAAGTTGTGCATGTTGTACATGTGTGCGATATCAGTTTCAGTGCATATAACTGACATAAATGTATGCAGCTACTGCCCGTTGCAGGCATCATTATCAGATTGCAATCAGAGAAGTGTCCATCTGTGTCATGACCCTCTGTCCATGCCTACCACTAACAGCTATATGAACACCTATTTACAGAGGATATCAAAAGTGTACACACCCCTGTTGAGGTGCCAGGATTGTGTGCTGTATGAAAATGAGACCACAGTTAATCATTTCAAAATGTTTCCCACCTTAAATGTGACCCATAACCTATAAAATCTGATTTAAAAACAAAGAAATCTGGTAGGGGAGGCAATGTAAACATGACATATGTACTATATTCTGATTCCATGCATGTACACACACATAGAGTAATACCTTGTAGATGCACCTCTAGCTGTAAGTGCAACATTCTGTCTTCTTGTGTACACACAAGCCATCAATTAAAGAGCCTCAGATTACCCAGAAATAATGTTAAGCTGTAATACTAGGATTTATTTGACATTTATCCAATTGCCTGCTAAAGCAAAATCCATGTTTTGCAGAGAGCTTACAAAGCCTCAAAGGGATCTCAGTGTGGAAAGTTATCAGTCAGGAGAAGAGTAGAAAGACAGTCTGCAACACTGGTAGGCTTGTATAGGCCCTAGGGCCAATAGCCTAGTACCTACCTATGAACCTATGAACCTATGAACCTATGAATACACTGCAGACAATCATCAAACAGTGGGGAACATATGGGATAACGGTGATGGTGATAACAACTGGATGTCCATCTAAAAGGGATGAAATGACAAGATGACAACTGGCCATGGAGGCTGACTGGGGTCCTACAGCAACACTGAAGGAGCTGCAGGAACGTCTGGCAAGTCCTTGGTGTGTATCACATGGTCAACAGTCTTCTGTATTCCCCATATGTCTTGCCTATGGGGCAACGTAGCAAGATGGAAGCCTTTTCATAGACAGAAAAAAATCCATGGCCAGACTAACATTGGCAAGCACTACATCAAATCTCCCAAAAGCATGTTAGAAATTGGGTCATGGTCTGATGGGACCAATGATGAACCTTTGGCACACAATTCCAAAAGGTATGTCTGGCCCAAAACAACAATTTGCATCACAAAGAGAACACCATCCCCCCGGTGAGGCATGGTGATGCAGTGTCATGCTTTGGGGTTGCTTTTCTTAAGCTGGAATTGGACCTTTAGTTAAGGTGGAGGGAATTATGAACACTTCCAAATAACAATCATCATTGTCCTAAAACCTATAGTCATCTGCAAGAAAGCTGAAAACAAAGAGGGATTTTACCTGTCATCATGACAATGACCTCAAGCATTCATCCCAATCAACAAAGAAATGGTGTCACAAGATGTAAAGTACAGTTTGGGCATGTGCATACCAGTGCCCAGACCTACATCCAAGAGTACATTTGTGTGTTGACCTGAACAGGGCTGTGCAGAAGAGATGCCCTCACAAATTGACAAATTTGTAGCACTGTGGCATGGAAGTTGGGCAACTATTGGCAAGTACAGATGTGCCATCATGTTAGACTCCAACCCAAGATGAATGAATGCTGTGATCATCTCAACAAGTGGTTACACAACATATCAGTTTAATGGCATGCACACTCATTCAACAGACTTATTCTAGAATTTTTATTTGCATATGTTTTCACAGAACAGATTATTTTGTTGTCAATTGAATTGTACAGGCTATAGGTCAGATTAAAGGTGGGGATTGTTTTGAAATGAGTTATTGTGGTGTCATGTTTCAAATGCACACATACCAGGCATTGTAACAGTGGTGTGTACACTTTACATCCACTGTAGCTGTATGGACTCAGCAGTGCCATACCTGTAAAACCAGCCTGCGGCAAGGTAAAGTAATCCCCTTTGGTGGACAGCAGCAATACACAAACCACATAATAGGTTGCTATATTGGCTGTTCATGGACACATATGTGCAGGAACAACATGGAATCAAGTCTGCCTCTATCCGAGGAAGCATGTAAGTTCACAGGTGACTCCCTGTACAGCTGACTATGACTATGACTCAGACATATCTACAACACCAAAGCCAATCACAAGGGTGTCTTCGCATATGTTGTCAGTCTCAGAGGCAACAACACAATTCACCCTGTACTGGTGGTAAAGCACACCTCATACACACATGCCATGCCTACAGGCAACCTGCATCAGGCAGGTTAGGTGGGAACATCAACACCCTGTTCTCCCATTTGCATAGTGGGATATGCACAACAACTGCACCGCCCCCCTCACCAATGGTGAGCATGTACATATTGCCTACTGATGGTAACAACAGCAAGTCTCCATGGGGCCTGATAGCATCCCTGTCTGCCTCCTACATGAACTCAGGCATGTGCTCACAGCTCTATCACACACTATAGTTAAACACAGCCTTGCCACCATCCACAGCCTATCCACATGGAAGATGGCCACTGTCATCCTTCTACACAGAAATGAATGGGGAATAGAGGATTATGCAATTGTGTCCAACATTGGGGGGAATATGACACATCAGGGTCAGGAGTGGAATGCAAGCTGATATTGTTGTGATAGATTATAGGGTTAGGGTGTAGTTGAGTGGTGGCGACTGATATCCACTGTTGATGTGCATTTTGACAACTGTATGTGGTCCTGTGATGTATTCTCCTGTTTATGTCTTCCAGATGCAATGCAAAGACCCAGACTGTCTGCCTTCACTAAGGCAGAAACAGAATATATCACTGATACTGTCATCCAACAGCATGCAGTACTGTTTGGCAGAAGGCCACAAGATCTGCGGGAGAGGACCACCCTGTGGAATGCTCTTGTCCACAGGATAAATGATGTCAGCCTGCACAGCATAACATACGAGCAGGTTTGGCATCACGCTACTGACCTCATACTCCATGCCCAGCAAAGGGCTGCTGCCATAGTGAGGAACCACCTAGCCACAGGTCGGGTCCCAGCCAGCCAGGCTCCACTGACACTCACCTAGGAGCTCCTCACCAACCTTGGTGCACCCACCCAATTCATCCTACAGGAAGATGAAGAAAGCATTGTGAAGGAGAGTTGCACCCACATAATGGACGGGGAGCATGCAAGTAAGGCCAAAGTGCACATTACTGGAATACTGCTGCATATCTAGTTGTATCTGTATAGTATCTACATGCATATGTCAGGTAAGATAGTAGGTGTTGATGGTGTATAGTACTGCACAAAAGTGCACATCAATGGTGATGGGCAGCATATTTTGTAGTATTGGTGTTTGTACTGTTAATGTGCAGGAATGCTGCTTCCACCCTGTACGAAGGCCACATGAGAGTCTGCTGACAGTACCTCTCTCCCACAGCTATGTAGGTCCCTCGGGTCAACACATGGGACAGCAGCCTGTAGCTGGTGAGTATGGAATTGTTTCATTGTGGTTTACAATACCCCATGTATGTGAAGGCTATGCTATTTGTCATGCATATAAATATCACACCTAGCCATAATGCATGATGTGCATGTTCACTTTTGTTGCTGTTAACTGCAGTGCATCACAGTGATCATCATGGGGACATATCTGAAGTGTACGTATTATTCCTGTAGCATAGCTCACAACCTGTCAGTGCAAGATGTTTGGACAGAGACCAACAAAATGGGGGGACCAATGGGCTACAGTAGGGACATGCATGACATATTAATCTTATACAGTGGATACAACAGTGTACTCACCCCTATTAAGATGCCAGGTGTTCCTGATATATATGCACTAACAGACCACAATATTACATTCCACACCTTTTCCATCCTGTATTGTTACCATAACATGAATAACTTGTAAAACAAATAAATATGTTAGTTCACCAAATATGAGGTATAGAAACCCTACAATACAATTGGATGCATATGTTTGCAAACCCTCAAAATAAAATATTGTGGAGACAGCTTGTGATGTACTGACAGCATGCACTCTATTTGGGTACATGGCTGCCATCAAGTACAGGAACTCAATGTAAAACTGACTAACAGTCTGCTGTCCATGCAATATTTTCATGACATAAGGGTCTGCTGTCCAAGCAGTATGTTCATGACATTTGCTCAGTTGCCTGCAACAGAAGCAGCCATGGCTTGCACACATCTTAAAAAGTGTCAAAGGGATCTCCTATCTGAATTGTATCAGTCAGGAGTAGGGTACAACAACATTACCACAGGATTGCATATACCGTGGAACACAGTGCAGAAAATCATCTACAGGTGGATTGAGTATGGGACAACAGTGCTGTTGAAACTAACCAGATGTCCCTCCAGCACAGATGACAAGACATGTTGAAAACTAGTCAGGGAGGCTGCCAGGAGACATGCAGCAACAGTGAGAGGGTTGCAGGAATCTCTGGCAAGTACTGCTCATGTACTACATGTGGCAACAATTACCTAGATTCTTCATAACTGTAGCCTATGGGGTAGGGTAAATAGACAGAGGCATTTACCTACACCAAACACCATCCAGGGATGTGTACAGGTAGCAAAACATAACATCAAGTCTCCAAAATGTATGTGTTGCAATGTGTAATGGTGTCATGAGACCAAGGTTCAAACCTACAGACAGTATTCCAAACACTACATGTGGTGCAAAAGCAGCACCTCACTTCACCTGAGGACCATCATCCACATGTTGAAGTTTGATGGTGGCAGTGTCCAGCATTAGGGTTGCTGTTCATGAGCTGGAACTAAGCCTGTAGACATGGTGGAGGGAATTCTGAACAGTTACAAGTAACACTCAAGTGTGTGCCAAAGCTGTCAAGCATCTGCAATATGGCCGAGAATGGAGAGGGGTTTCAGCTTCCAACATGACAATGAACCGAAGCATACATCCAAAGGTAGCTAAGAATGGCTCTATCTGAACACAATCAAGGTTGTGAATTGGGCCAGACAAAGCCCAGACTCAACACCAATAGTAAACCCCCAGTGTGACCTCCAAGGGCTGTGCACATGAGCTGGCCTTGCAATCTGACAGAGTTGGGAAGGCTGGCCAAATAATGCCAAGGCAAGATGTGCCATGCTATTATACCCCTTCCCAGGAAGAGTGACTGCTGTAGTTTAATTAACAGGTGCTTCAACCAAGCTTTGGTTTAAGGGTGTTCATAGCTATGCAACCACAATATTGTATTCATCTCATTCAGTATCTTCACAACTAACACATTTGTTTGTTTCTTGATTGGATTACACAGGTAATATGTCACATATAAGGTGTGTAATGTTTTCAAATGCAGTAATGTGGTCTCATTTTATATCATAAAAGAGGCTGGTGTGTACGCTTATCATATCAATGTTATGCTAAGAAGGTCATTGGTGTAACCAGATGGAATTGCACATATATTCACTACTGATGATGAGATGTGCAAATCACATGTATGTCACTAATTAGTGACATCAGTCCTCATATAATCCCAGTTATGTGTCAGATAAACACATAGTGGTTGTGAGGAACAGAGAAAACATAAGTGCCAGACATCTTCACATTCAGCAATGACTTGTACAGTTGTGAGGTGTGATCTTCAGTAGATACCAGTGTGCTATACAGGTGCACAGCAATAATGTGTACATGGGTCTAGTTTATGCTAGGGTAAGGGGCATCACCTACTAACATGACTCATGCATCACAGAGATGTAGA